>NC_057812.1:154297334-154479543 GCF_018294505.1 Triticum aestivum
AACCGCATAACAACATACGTTGTTCCCTTTGTCATCGGTATGTTACTTGCCCGAGATTCGACCATCAGTATCTCAATACCTAGCTCAATCTCGTTACCAGAAAGTCTCTTTACTCATTCTGTAATGCATCATCCCGCAACTAACTCATTAATTGCATTGCTTGCAATGCTTATAGTGATGAGCATTACCGAGAGGGCCCAAAGATACCTCTCCGACAACCGGAGTGACAAACCCTAATCTCGATCTATGCCAACTCAACAATTACCATCGGAGACACCTGTAGAGCACCTTTATAATCACCCAGTTATGTTGTGACGTTTGGTAGCACACAAAGTGTTCCTCCGGTAATCGGGAGTTGCATAATCGCATAGTCATAGGAACATGTATAAGTCATGAAGAAAGCAATAGAAGTAAACTAAAACGATCAAGTGCTAAGATAACGGAATGGATCAAGTCAATCACATCATTCTCTAATGATGTGATCCCGTTAATCAAATGACTACTCATGTCTATGGCTAGGAAACTTAACCATCTTTGATTCAACGAGCTAATCAAGTAGAGACATAATAGTGACACTTTGTTTGTCTATGTATTCACACATGTATTATGTTTCCGGTTAATACAATTCTAGCATGCATAATAAACATTTATCATGAAATAAGGAAATAAATAATAACTTTATTATTGCCTCTAGGGCATATGTCCTTCAACCCGTTCCCCATCAGCACGGAAAAAGTCCCTATGACATGGTAAGAAGAAAACGTAGAGGCATTAGCACAAACATGTATATTGGCACCGGTGTCAATCAACCAATCAGGAGGTTGAAATACTGAAAGGATGGTAGGAAGAATACCATACCCAGATTCCTTCATATCATTATCACTGATGACAACATTAGCGGACTTGCCGCTCTTCTCATGTTCGCGCTCCTCAAAGCGGTTAGGACACTTCCGAGCCCAGTGATTAGGATCACCGCATACATGGCAAAGTCCCTTCCCCTTCTTATGAGAATTCTTCTTGAAGTTGGTAGAATGTGACGGCTTGTTCTTTGTATCAAACTTGCCTTTGCCCTGAGTTTTGTTCTTGTTGTTTTTGAACTTGTTGGGCTGGAAGTTCTTCTTCTGTACCATGTGGGTACTAGAAGCTCCCTCGGCAACTCGAGCACGTGTGTCCTTTGCTCGCCTTCTCTTCAACATCAAGAGTACCAATGAGATCCGCAACAGAAAACTCCTATCTCTTGTGTTTTAGGGAAGTAGCAAAATTGTTCCACGAAGGTGAAAGCTTGGCAATGATGCCCCCGGCAACAAATTTTTCTGCCAACACACACTTGAAGTACTCAACTTCCTTTGCGACTGACTGTATCTCATGAGCCTGCTGTACAACAGAGCGCTCATCAGTCATCTTGTAGTCATAGAATTGCTCCATGACGTACAACTCGCTGCCGGCGTCTGAGGCACCAAACTTGGCCTCGAGCGCAGCCCACATGTCCTTGCCATTGTGAAACGACATATACGAATCCATAATGGAATCATCAAGAACACTCAGAAGAGCACCTTTAAAGAGAGTATCGATCTTCTCAAAAGCTTCCAGCTGTGCTGGATTAAGATTGCCCTCAGGCTTGCCCTTAGTGGCGTCATAGCAGCACATGGTCTGAAACCAGTAGACTGCTCTTGTGTGCCACCTCTTATATTGCGCCCCCTTAAAGGCAGGTGGCTACAAATGCGCGGCAATCCACTCAGAGTAAATTGCCTATATTCAGGTTTTTGGATTGTTGGAAATATGAGAAAATTACTACGAGATTTAATCTGAATAAGAAGAAGATAAATCATGACTACAATAACAGAGATTAAACTAATCATGCGAACTAGCATAGTAGATGAATAGATCACATCTAGGGCACATACTAGAAACATGAATTTGTAACATCCCAAATTTCCATAGTAAATTGCCTATATTCAGGTTTTTGGATTGTTTTTGGCATTTTTAGAATTTTTTTATTTATTAGGATTTTTTTCGGCGGAATCTGTTTAAAAAAACTTTCCCCTCCGCGACTGGGCCAGCTCGAGGCCCGACCGTAGCCGCAGCCCAACCCGCCACCAGTGCCCCGACTGACTCCGGGATGAGTCCGGCCAGGGAACGCCGCCGCCGCCTCATGCCGACTCCGGACGCCTCCCGAGGTTCACCGCCCCCCTTTATATACTCCACCCAGGCCCCCCTGGAGCCCCAAGCCGCCTGCGCGCCGGCTGCCCTCGCCCACGCCGTCGCAGCCGCGCAGCCTCACGCCGCCGCAAGCCGCAAGCCGCACCGCTCCGCGCCGCCCGCTGCCCCGCCGCCCCGCGCCGTGCCATCGCCCACCTCGCCGGACTCGTGCCGCCGCCGCGGATCTTGCCGGAGCCGCCGTCGTTGACCTTGTTTTGACCGGTCGGTTTTTTTGGTTAACCCTATTTTTTTAGTTTGCCGGTTTATTTTCTTAGATCGGTTTTTCGTCGGTTTATTTACTTAGCGGACGTTCGTTCGTTCGTTCGTTTTAAAGAACGTTGTTCGCCAGTTAGGTTTAGACAGCGAACGTTCGTTCGTTAGTAGTTTTTTTTATTTTATTTTATTTTCAGCCAGGGACCTATCCATGATTGTTTTTATCGCAGATTAGCCCCTGATCTTCAAACCCTCGCCGTTTCGTAACCGTTTGTCCAAATCTAGTGAAACCAACGCTAAAGTATTCGTATCGAACCCCTCTTTCTGTTAAATCAACTTGAACAAGGTTTTTGACAAATTAAAATTTGGTTGCAAGCAGATTTGTACTCGAAGTTCTTTTGGCCGTAGTTTCAGTTCCGTAGCTCCGATTCGATTGATTCTTTTTGCAGATCGAATCTCTTCAGTTGAACTTTCAGATTTGATCTTATTATTTGAAGTTTTACACTTGCATATTTGCTTGAATGCTTATGTATGCTATTGTTATTTTGCGATAGAATTTCCGGAGTGCGCAGCGTGCTACTACGAGTCACTAGGTTTTGCGGATCATCAGCAAGGCAAGTAACACATTGATCACACCCATATATTACCCAGTTTTTATGCATTAGTTGTAACCCTCAAACATTACATGAGTAGGATCTCTTAACATGTGGGTTTGGGAATTAGATGATGCTTATATTGCCATGCTATGCTCGTAGACGTGGATTGGGTTTGAGTGTATCCATGACAGATGTGAGATTCTTAATTAATGGTTTACTTAAGGTGGCTACTTAAATACACATCTGGGTGGATTGGTTGCGGGCACCTGGAGAATCCAGTGTTGTTCTAGGATATCCCGGAGTACCTGTGAGATCATCCTATGGTTCGCCACCCAGGCTCAAAGGGATCAAAAGATTATTCATGCTAGAAACTTCCATGTGCAGCCACAAGCTATTATGGGCTCTAGTGTAGTTGAGTATGTTGCATGACCTCTTTTAGTGGTGGGGTAGCAGATGTAGGGGAAAGTAGGTGTAACTGTCCACCCAGAGTAAAGAGTAAATGTTTCTGAAAGACTGTGTCTCGTTCATCCATTTCTCAAACATCATGTAGTGTGAAAAATCCAACGGAGGAGATCGAGTCTTGTGGGGAGAAGTGCGCAAACCTCTGCAGAGTGTACAAACAAATCATGGTTAGTCGCGTCCCCGGTTATGGACATCTTGAGTATCTGGTTCTTGGATTGTCATGTTGATCTCATCACTCTAAATTAATAAGTTGGGTTATTAATACTGTTTAATTGGGATTGAGTTGGAGGAACCTTCTCAACGTTTAACAACTACCATGATAGTTAAATAAATATATTCCTTTGTTGTAGGGAAAAATTGGCTTTTCGCAAAAACATTATAACCGTAGAGCCTCCACCAGCCTCATATGCATGTAGTGATAGTCTTTACTTGTTCATTGCTCTACTGTGTTATCTTGCCAGCATATTCCATGTGCTGACCCGTTTCGGCTGCAACATATCATGTTGCAGACTTTTCAGATGAAGAGTAAGGTGCGCTAGGTCGTTGTCGTGCACTCAGCTATGTCGTTGGAGTTGATGGACTCACTTTATCTTCCAAGCCTTCTGCTGTTATCGTATTTAGATGGCCTTAAGACATATTATTGTATTAAGCTCTCTCTTGAGACTATCGATGTAATAAGTGTGTGATTGCTACTCTGTTATAAATCCTTCGAAGTATTGTGTGTGTCAGCATTACCGATCCAGGGATGACACTTATGCACAGAGATTCGACCGTTTGAGGTCGGGTCGCTACAAGATGGTATCGGAGCACAAGCTGAATGTAGGGCACGACCACTAAGAAAAGCCATAGGTCACTCTTCTCTACCCATTTCTGACTTCTCTCCATTTTCTACTCTATAGGATGGCGGACACGAGGAACAAGTTTGCATAGCCGGATGAAGACATACCTTTTGGACGACACTTGAAGGAAGTCACTAGGTACCTGAAAATCGGAATACCAAGCTTCAACGGGACCTATACCTCCACTCTACCAGAAGAGGAACATTGGATGATTCGAGTTCATGTTCCAGGAAGGACATTCACGCCAGTAACTGAGCCCATAGAGTTCTCCTTTGATGCACCCACCTGGAGTCTAGGAAAGAGCATGGCAGCCCATATCACCATAGGACGCATTGGCGAAGTTTATCACAGGGACCTTAAGGACACTATCTACCAGATATGTGGGCACCGAGATGAGCAATGGGAGATGATCAGCACCAGGAAGGACAGGTCCATTGCAGCTTACATCCAGGAGTTAAACCAGCACATTCGACGCGAGGAGAACCAAATGTGCGCAAGCATGATAGATCTGAAGAAGTTGATGACTAGGAACATGAAGCTGGAAGAGGAACTCAAGTCTACACGCGAGGGATATCAGGAGGAAATCACCATACTAGTGGAGAAGAATGACAACCTGACAAGGAAGCTAGGAGTATTCATGGGAGACCCTGCGCTAGGAGGAGATGAAGACCATCCCAAGGACTACATCATCATCGACGACACCGACTCCGACCCCAGTGATGATGATTTGAAGACGAAGCTGGAGCAGATATCATGGAGTCTTCTACCGATCAAAATTTCTAGTAGACCACCATATTATTAGTAGTATTTTCCCCATGTACATAATAGTAGTCCGAGCACTGTAACGATAGTTAGATCGATTTTATGCCCTTGCTTGAAATTGTTTTGGAGTGATATGTTTGTGTTTGTCTCATGTGCATATGGGTAGTGTTTTCCCACCAGACCTCATTCTATTCTAATTCTCTCCCCTCTAAACCTATCAGATGCCTCCGAGACGTGACCCCAGATTTGCTTTCCCACCGGAGCTCACTCAGTTGATCCAACAGCAGAATACACTGATGCAGTTGCTAGTTCAGAATCAGGGCAACAATAACAACAAACCACCGCCACCACCACCAGTTGACAACTTAGCCCGTTTTCTGAGGTTACAACCGCTCGTGTTTTCTAGTAACACCGAGCCCATAGTTGCAGATGACTGGCTACACAGGATTGGAAGGGAGTTGACCACTACAGGTTGTACAGATACTGAGAAGGTGTGTTTTGCCTCACACCAATTGGATGGACCTGCAGCCTCATGGTGGGAGAATTACACAGCCATTACACAACCACTTTCCCTATAGTCAATGTTACTTGGGAGCAGTTTCAGCAAGCATTTTGCACTGCTCATGTTTCAACTTGAGCTATGAGCATGAAGAAGCGTGAGTTTCTCAACTTACGTTAGGGCAACCGTACTTTAGGGCAGTACGTGGAGGAGTTTAGCAAGTTAGCTCGCTATGCCCCAAATGATGTGGCCACAGATGCCGCGAAGCAAGAGAAGTTTATGGAAGGGCTGAATGATGAGATGAGTGTGCAGTTGATGGTGGCAACATTTAACAACTACCAGGAATTGGTGGATAAGGCCCTCATGATTGAAGGAAAGCAGCAGCAAATTGAGAGCCACAAAAGGAAGTATGTACCAGGGAAGTACAATTCAGGAGCTCAGCAGAAGCCCCGTTTTGCCCCGAACTCAGGAGGATTTACCCATAACCATGGAGGCCATACCCACAATGTAGGAATTTCGCATAACCACAGTGGCCCCAACAATGGAAACGGGAATGGAGCAGGCAGCAACCAAAACCGCTCTAACCCAAGCACGCCCGCCAAGAAGGATTTAAGTCACATCACTTGTTTCAAGTGCGGGAAGACTGGACACTACACCACCGAGTGTTCTGAATCAAAGAATGGAAATGGCAATGGAAGCTCTAGGAAGAAGCCCAACCCTTTCAATAAGGGACAGGTGAACCACGTGAACATGGAGGAGGTCGAAGAGCAGCCCGATGCAGTAATAGGTAAGTTTTTGGTTAAGTCATTTACTGCAATCGTTCTTTTTGATACTGGTGCATCACATTCCTACATTTCAAGGGGATTTGTGGATAAGTATAAGTTGCCCACCAAAGTTCTTAGGACACCTATGTTAGTAAGCTCGCCAGGAGTGGAGCATATGGCAAGCCAAGGGTGTTTTCAGGTGCCATTAACCATATGTAGGCATGTTTTCCCCTCCGACTTGATAATTTTGGAGTACAAGGATTGGATGTGATACTAGGAATGGATTGGCTATCGATGTATGGAGGAAACATCGATTGCGCCAGTAAGTCAATTCTACTCACCACAACGGAGGGAAAAAGGATTAAGTATGTATCTAGGCATACACCAAAGAGGACCTAGGTAAATTCTCTCACGGGAGTTGCTCAGGAAGAAGTGCCTGTAGTGAAGGATTACCCGGATGTATTTCCAGAGGAGCTACCAAGCATGTTGCCGGATAGAGACATTGAATTTTTGATAGAGCTGTTGCCAGGCACCGGACCAATATCGAAGAGACCCTACCGGATGCCCGCGGATGATCTGGAGGAGATTAAGAAACAGATTAAGGAGTTATTGGAGAAAGGTTACATTCGCCGAAGTTCGTCACCATGGGGAGCCACAGTGCTCTTGGTTGAGAAGAAGGATAAATCCTTGAGAATGGTTGTTGATTACAGCTCATTGAATGAAGTGACGATCAAGAACAAGTACCCCTGCCGATGATCAATTATTTGTTTGACCAGCTGCAAGGAGCATTTGCGATTAGTTCTTGAAAAGCTCAGGGAACATCAGTTATATGCCAAGTTCAACAAATGTGAGTTTTGGTTGAAGGAAGTTGGGTTCCTTGGACATGTTATATCAGGAGAAGGTATAGCAGTAGACCCTACTAAAGTTTAGTCAGTCACTGAGTGGTTGGCACCCACCTTAGTTGGAGAGATCCGCAGTTTTCTTGGACTCGTGGGATATTATCGGAGATTCATTGAGAATTTCTCTAAGATTGCAAAGCCTATGACGGAGTTGTTGAAGAAGGACACCAAGTTCAGATGGACAGATGAATGTGAGGCAAGTTTTTAGGAGTTGAAGAATCGTTTGGCTACAACCCCAGTGCTGATTCTGTCAGATATATGCAAGGATTTCCAAGTGTATTGCGACACATCTCGCTTAGGACTTGGAGGCGTACTTATGCAAGACGGGAGAGTTGTTTCGTATGCCTCCCGCCAGCTTCAACCGCATGAGTTGAATTATGCCACGCATGATTTGGAGTTAGCTGCTGTAGTTCATGCACTCAAGACCTGGAGACATTTTCTTATTGGGAATCATTGTGATGTGTACACGGATCATAAGAGTTTGAAGTACATTTTCACCAAGAATGAGCTGAATCTCAGGCAAAGGAGATGGCTAGAGCTCATAAAGGATTATGATATGAATTTGCACTATCATCCAGGCAAGGCTAATGTCGTAGTAGACACCTTGAGCCGGAAGAGTCACGCTAATACCCTCGTAAGCAGAGGTTTACCAAAGGAGTTGGCCGAAGATCTCAGGGAGCTTCGTTTGGAGATAGCCCCTAGAGGTTTTGTTGCAACATTAGAGGTTCAGTCAACATTATTGGGAAAGATTCGAAAAGCTCAGAAGGATGATAAAGAAATTGCCGAGATAAAGGAGAAAATGAGCAAAGGAAAAGCCAAGGGTTTTCATGAGGATGAGCACGACACTTTATGGTTTGAGGACCATGTTTATGTACCCAATAATGCAGAGATCAGGAAGTTGCTACTTCAGGAAGCTCATGACTCACCATACTCAATACACCCCGGAAACACAAACATGTATTTGGATTTGAAGGAGCGTTTCTGGTGGACTGGTATGAAGAAGGATATTACCGAGTATGTAGGCGTATGTGATGTATGTCAGAGAGTGAAGGCAGAATATCAGAAGCCAACAGGATTACTGCAACCTATGCCAATTCCCGAATGGAAGTGGGACAAGCTTGGCATGGATTTCATCACCGAATTGCCCAGAACCCGATCGGGATATGATTCTATTTGGGTAGTGGTGCATCATTTGACCAAAGTGGCTCACTTTATCCCAGTGAAAACCACCTATACAAGTGCGAAGTTGGCCAAGATATATATGACCAGGATCGTATGTCTGCATGGAGTTCCGAGAACCATTGTATCAGATAGAGGAACACAGTTCATTTCAAAGTTTTGGCACCAGCTACACCAGACCTTGGGCACCAGGCTAGAGTTCAGTACAATTTTTCATCCACAGACAGATGGACAGACCGAGAGAGTCAATCAGATTCTGGAGGATATGTTGAGAGCTTGTGCGCTAGATTATGGATCTAGATGGGATGACAATTTGCCTTAAGCGGAGTTCTCATACAAGAATAGCTACCATGCCAGTTTGAAGATGGCACCTTTCGAAGCTTTATATGGACGGAGGTGCAGGACACCGTTGGTGTGGGATGAAGTTGGAGACCGTCGGTTGTTTGGACCAGATTTAATCAAAGAGTCAGAAGAGAAGGTTAAGCTGATTCGAGATAGACTAGAGGTAGCTCAGTCCAGGCAGAAGAGTTATGCAGACTCGAAACGCAAGGAGGTAGTCTATGAAGTCAGAGATAGAGGATATCTTCATGTGTCACCTCTGTGAGGAGTTAAACGTTTTGGAGTTAAGGGAAAGTTAGCCCCAAGATTTGTAGGACCATACCGAGTTTTGGAACGTATGGGAGAAGTAGCCTACAAGTTGGAGTTACCTAAAGGACTGTTAGGAGTTCATGATGTGTTTCACGTTTCCCAGTTGAAGAAGTGCCACGTAGAGATGGCCGATATCCCTCTGAGAGACACAGTGCCCCTGGAAGCAATCCAGTTGAATAGTGATCTGACCTATGAGGAGAAACCAGTCAAGATTCTTGAGTTTGCCACCCGAGTCACACGCAGTAAGGTTATCAAGTTCTACAAATTTCAGTGGAGCCCCCATACCAAGGATGAAGCCACCTGGGAACGAGAGGATGATCTACAGAAAGACCACCCACACCTATTTTCTAGCTAACCCGGATCTCGAGGGCGATATTCACTTTAAGGGGGGTACGTTTGTAACATTCCAAATTTCCGATTTGAAATGTTATACATAGGTCATCATATGCATATCATATTTTAATTGTATTTTTGCCTTGCGATCCTCGAAATTCTAAGCAACTCAAGGACCCACGGAGAGAGTTGGGGATTTCACCGTTTTCATATTTGAATTTTCTCAAATATCGAAACAAGGATCATTTTTGGTTTTAATTATTTTTTCCTCTGAAAATATTTCATATTAAAATATATGAGAGGAGATAATATGACTTCTCCAAAATAAATGAAATACTAGAGGAAAAATGTTAAAATCAAATAAATAACTTTATTTGGATTTTATTGCTATTTTATTTGAATTAAAAAAATATGCATTTTAGGCGAAGAAAATGTTCACGTTGTTCTAAATATTCTATTTAGACGGTGAAAATTGTTTTTAGCATTTTTAGAATTTTTTTATTTATTTGTTTTTTCGGCGGAATCTGTTTAAAAAAAACTTTCCCTGCCACGACTGGGCCGGCTCAAGGCCCGACAGCAGCCGTGGCCCAGCCCGTCACCAGCGCCCTGACCGAATCCTGGAGGAGTCCGGCCAGGGAACGCCGCCGCCGCCTCGTGCCGACTCGGGACGCCTCCCGAGGTTCGCCGCCCCTTGTTTATATACTCCACCCGGGCCCCTTTGAAGCCCCAAGCCGCCTGCGCCGCCGCCTGCCCTCGCCCACGCCGCCGCAGCCCCGCCACCGCGCCGCACGCCGCCCCGTGCTGCGCCGCCGCAAGCCGCCGCGCCGCATGCTGCCCCGTGCCGCGCCGTCGCCCGCCTCGCCGGACTCGCGCCGCCGCCGCGGATCTCGCCGGAGCCGCCGCCGTTGACCTCGTTTTGACCGGTCATTTTTTTTGTTAACCCCGGTTTTTTAGTTTGCCGGTTTATTTTCTTAGATTGGTTTTTCGTCGATTTATTTACTTAGCGGATGTTTGTCCGTTCGTTCGTTTTAATGAACGTTGTTCGCCGGTTAGGTTCAGATAGCGAACGTTCGTTCGTTAGTCTTTTATTTTTATTTTATTTTATTTTCAGCTAGGGACCTATCCGCGATTATTTTTATCGCAGATTAGCCCCTGATCTTTAAACCCTCGCCGTTTCTTAAACGTTTGTCCAAATCCAGTGAAACCAACGCCAAAATCTTCGTCTCAAACCCCACTTTCTGTTAAATCAACTTGAATAAGGTTTTTGACAAATTAAAATTTGGTTGAAAGCAGATTTGTACTTGAAGTTCTTTTAACCGTAGTTTCAGTTCCGTAGTTCCGATTCGATTGATTCTTTTTGCAGATTGAATCTCTTAAGTTGAACTTTCAGATTTGATCTTATTATTTGAAGTTTTACACTTGCATCTTTGCTTGAGTGCTAATGTATGCTATTGTTTGTTTGCGATAAAATTTCCATAGTGCACAACGTGCTACTACGAGTCACTAGGTTTTGCGGATCATCAGCAATGCAAGTAACACGTTGATCATACCCCTCTATTACCCAGTTTTTATGCATTAGTTGCAACCCTCAAACATTGAGTAGGATCTCTTAACATGTGGGTTTGGGAAGTAGATGATGAGGTAGAACCTATTGCCCTTTTATTACCAAACCCTTGGGAGTTACTTGTACGTTATGCTTATATTGCCATGCTATGCTCGTAGACGTGGATTGGTTTTGAGTGTATCCATGACAGATGTGAGATTCTTAATTAATGGTTTACTTAAGGTGGCTACTTAAATACACATCTGGATGGATTGGTTGCGGGCACCTGGAGAATCCAGTGTTGTTCTAGGATATCCCGGAGTACCTGTGAGATCATCCTATGGTTCGCCACCCAAGCTCAAAGGGATCATAAGATTATTCATGCTAGAAACTTCCGTGTGCAGACACAAGCTATTATGGGCTCTATCATAGTTGACTATGTTGCATGACCTCTTTCAGTGGTGGGCTAGCAGATGTAGGGGAAAGTAGGTGTAACTGTCCACCTAGAGTAAAGAGTAAATGTTTCTGAAAGACTGCGTCTCGTTCATCCGTTTCTCAAACATCATGTAGTGCGAGAAATCCAACGGAGGAGATCGAGTCTTGTGGGAAAAAAGTGCGCAAACCTCTGCAGAGTGTACAAACTAATCATGGTTAGCCGTGTCCCTCGTTATGGACATCTTGAGTATCTGGTTCTTGGATTTTCATGTTGATCTCATCACTCTAAATTAATATGTTGGGTTATTAATACTATTTAATTGGGATTGAGTTGGAGGAACCTTCTCAATGTTTAACAACTACCATGATAGTTAAATAAATATATTCCTTTTTTGTAGGAAAAAAATGGCTTTTTGCAAAAACATTATAACCATAGAGCCTCCACCAGTCTCATATGCATGTAGTGATAGTCTTTACTTGTTCATTGCTCTACTGTGTTATCTTGCCAGCATATTCCATGTGCTGACCCGTTTCAGGCTGCCTCATATCATGCTGCAGACTTTTCAGACGAAGAGTAAAGTGCACTAGGTCGTTGTCGTGCTCTAGCTATGCCGTTGGAGTTGATGGACTCACTTTATCTTCCAAGCCTTCCGCTGTTATAGTATTTAGATGGCCTTAAGCCATATTATTGTATTAAGCTCTCTCTTGAGACTATCGATGTAATAAGTGTGTGATTGCTACTTTGTTATGAATCCTTCAAAGTACTGTGTGTGTCAGCATTACCGATCCAGGGATGACACTTATGCATAGAGATTCGACCGTTTGAGGTCGGGTCGTTACAGAATTATACCACGATCTCGAACAGGAAGGATAGAATCACATACGGTGCAGCGGGTGCAGCACCGCCGGTGTTGACGTTGTTGCCCATGTCGTTGAGGATGGGGTTGCCGAGGTCGGGGAAGAAATCGTCGTTGGTGAAGTCGTCGATGCCAGTAGTCGCGCGAGTGCGCTCCCCAAAAATCGGATCGCCCCTCTCCCGTACAGGATCACGAGAGGCGGGGTTCCGGAGGCCTGCTTTTCTTCTCCCGGTGCACGCCGAAAGGAGGGATGGAGAAGACTTGCTTGACGGCGCAATGATCTGGAACGATGATGCGAAACCATACAAAGCGGCTGCGGCTAGGGTAGACGTCTGCCTGACTATATAGTGCGGGTCGCGATTCAAAAGAATTGAAAATGGTTCAGTAATTAATGCGTCTGTTAATTATTAATTAATTACTCATTAATTTTTTCGAGTAGCAAAAATATAGACAACATGCATAGCTCTGTCCTCGGCTCGACTCAATCCGCCAACACGCGGCACGGTGCATCGTGACGAGGCGTGGCGTGGCGAGCGAGGAGGAGCGCGCGTGTAGGTCTCCTCTTCTCATGCCCATACAAGTGGTAGAAGAGCTCACCTTATAAAGAGGTGCAACTCTAACTCAACTTCCATGGTGGGACTAAACTTTAGCCTCACTCACTCCACTAACATGTATGCATGAATGGGCCAAAAGAATTTCAAAAATTTTGTTGGGTTTTGGCCAAAGGCCCACTAGCAAAATTCCAATAGGCGGTACCATGCAGCGTCACCTCGGTCGTTAGTAGTACTCTCGGGTCGACAAACTAGACCCAATAAATTCAGTTAGACTCACCCGAGAGGCGTTGGCATTGCTGTATATTCCTTCACAGCATGTGATCATGCTGCCAGAACATGGTTGGCGCCCCCCGAAGCTACCCCAGATCAAGATAAATACTGATGCGGCGACTATACGTGAGGAAGGAAAAAGCGGAGCTGGAGGTATTGCACGTTCATCTACGGCCTTTTTGGGTGCTTGGTGTAAACCCCACCATGGAGTGACTGACCCCCTGATCACTGAAACCCTAGCTGCAAGAGATGGAGTTATCTTCGCAAATCTCAGAGGATTTACGCACGTGGTGCTGGAGACTGATAGTCTCGAGGTGGTCAACTATAATGCCCTCGATGCGGCTATATCTCCCACGTGTCGAAGCACGACTTAGAGGCATAACCGCATTGAAAGCAATGTCGCAAGTGAGATAATCTTCACACAACCCATGTAATATATAAAGGACAGAGATACATAGTTGGCTTACAATCGCCACTTCACACAATTACATGAATAAAGCATTACAACATCCAGATACAATCAAGGTCCGACTATGGAACCAAAATAAAAGAAGAACCCCAAATGCGACAAAGGTCCCGATCGACCCCAACTGGGCTCCACTACTGATCAACTAGAACGAAACAACATAAAAGACAAGATCTTCATCGAGCTCCTCCTGAGCTTGGTTGCGTCATCTGCACGGACTCGTCGGCACCTGCAAGCTGGTTTTGGAAGTATCTGTGAGCCACGGGGACTCAGCAATCTCGCACACTCACGATCAAGACTATTTAAGCTTATGGGTAAGGTAAAGGTATGAGGTGGAGCTGCAGCAAGCGACTAGCATATATGGTGGCTAACATACGCAAATGAGAGCGAGAAGAGAAGGCAAAGCATGATCGATAAAAGTATGATCAAGAAGTGATCCTATAACAACCTACGTCAAGCGTAACTCCAACAACCGTGTTCACTTCCCGGATCCCGCCGGAAAGAGACCATCACGGTTACACACGCGGTTGATTCATTTTAATTAAGTTAAGATTCAAGTTATCTACAATCGGACATTAACAAATTCCCATCTGCCCATAACCGCGGGCACGGCTTTCGAAAGTTCAAATCCCTGCAGGGGTGTCCCAACTTAGCCCATCACAAGCTCTCACGGTCAACGAAGGAATAGACCTCCTCCCGAGACATTCCGATCAGACTCGGTATCCCGGTACAACAAGACATTTCGACAGGGTAAAACTAAACCAGCAACACCGCCCGATGCGCCGACAATCCCGATAGGAGCTGCACATATCTCGTTCTCAGGGCAACACCGGATGAGACATCCTACGAGTAAAACCAGCCCTCAAGTTACCCTGAAGTGGCCCCGCAGTCTACTCAGTTCGGACCAACACTTAGACAAGCACTGGCCCGGGGGGTTAAAATAAGATGACCCTTGGGCTGGCCTAACCCAAGGGAAAAAGAGGCTAGGTGGCGAATGGTAAAACCAATGTTGGGCATTGCTGGAAGAGCTTTACTTAAGGCGAACTGTCAAGGGGTTCCCATTATAGCCCAACCGCGTAAGGGACGCAAAATCCGGGAACATAACACCGATATGACGGAAACTAGGGTGGCAAGAGTGGAACAAAACACCAGGCATAAGGCCGAGCCTTCCACCCTTTACCAAGTATATAGATGTATTAATTAAATAAGATATATAGTGATATCCCAACAACTAAACATGTTCCAACAAGGAACAACGTCTCCATGTTCCAACAAGGAACAAACTTCAATCTTCACCTGCAACTAACAACGCTATAAGAGGGGCTGAGCAAAGCGGTAACATAGCCAATCAACGGTTTGCTAGGATAAGGTGGGTTAGAGGCTTGGTTCAACAATATGGGTGGCATGATAAGCAAGTGGTAGGTACCGCAGCATAGGCATAGCAAAAGAGCGAGCAACTAAGCAAGCAAAGATAGAAGTGATTTCGAGGGTATGATCATCTTGCCTGAAATCCCGCAAGGAAGAAGAACGATTCCATGAAGAAGACAAACAGACGTAGACAAACGGGTCCTCACAAACACGACGTTACTGGAACCAACCCGAAGAAGCAACACCGGAAAAGAAGCACACAACAAAGTAAACAACCAACACATAAACATGGCATGATGCACAACCAAGTATGATGCATGTCCGGGTTAAAGAGGCATGGTAAGGCAAAGAGCACAAGCAACCCTACAAATTAAGTGGAGCTCAATATGCAACAAGTTGTATATTGACGAAACACCGCATTAATTATTTAGTTCTCTCCCGGTTAGGTACTCAACAAATTTAAATGTTGGTTAGCATGGCAAGAGGTGAAGCATAACAAAACTATACTATCTAAACAATTTAAATGGGGTTGGACATAACAAATAAGAATCCGGTAAATCCCCATATGCATTTATCAATTTGGTGCAACAACAATTTAACATTTTAATTGTTTTTATCATGATGCGGATGACATAAACAAGTTTATGCAATTTCAAGAAAATGTTGACATGAAAAGATACGAGGCATTTGTCATCGTGGCGGAAAGAAAGGGTGCCACAACGACGATAACGGAAACGGTGCCACGGCAACGTTCCGTTTCCAGAAACTCGATTGAGACATCGGTGCAAAGAAAATGACGGGAGCGTGTCATGCGAAGAACGGTGGGGTGCTCCCAGTTACCGAGTTCCCACGTGTCGACGGCATGGCAACGAGGAGGAACAACTAAGGTTCACGAGCGAAAACAACAACCAACCATGCATCTCATACAACACAAGCATTCGGTCCACGGGCGTCGTCTCGGGGTTATACCTTCGGAGCGTGCAAACGGGACGGATCAAGTTTGTAGAGGGAAGTAGGCGTTCTCGCGACGGCGGTAGTGGAAGTAGTCGTTCACGTTCGTTCGAAGAGGTACTTGCACCTACGGATTTGACGAATCCGAGGGCTTCGGGGTCGACGGTAGTGGTACACGTTTCGTAGACGTTCGAGCCATATCGGTAGCGGTACTTGACGAATCCTGAAACGGACTTGGCGTCTTCACGCGTAGGGATACTTGGCGTTTCCGGTTCGGTGGTCGTTCGGGCGCCGTATGCCGTGTTACTTGGCGTGCAACCAAAGATGGACTCCGGGTGTCTGTGTTGACCTGGCCACGACAAAGGCAGCAAGGCCAACGGGGCAGCCAGCTCGTCGGGGTCCGGTGCAGGGACGGGCAGAACAAGCGGCGATGATGTGGCAGAGGACGGCGGCTCCGGCGATGGACTTGGCGGCGGGGACGACCGAACGAGATCCCGCCGGATCCGAGGCCAGGGCGGCGGTATGGGGAGGCGGACGAGCTCCAGGATGGCAGCGAGGTCGGGCGTCCAAGCCGGCTGGTTGCTCCGACCGCGTCGAACGGCGATGATGAGAAAGGGTTTCGGGAGGAGCTCCTCTCCCTGGGTTGATGAGGAGAGCAAGGAGGCTCAGGCACAAGGCCTCCTGTTCGGCTGCTTCGGCCACGAGGATGAGGAGGCGGGCACGCGTGATGGAACTCGGGCGCGCGAGAGGCCCGGCGAGGACGCGGCTTAAGCTGCAGCCATCCATGGCGCGGCGGCAGAGGAGGTCCTGTGCTCCGGTGAGGTGGGACTCCGGCATGGGGTGGAGGAGGATTGGGGTCGAGCCGCGGCTTCCCCTGGCGAAGCGTTCGGGAGGAGGACGAGGGGGATCGAGAGAGATGACAGCGCTGAGGGGAAGCACGAGGTAGAGATCGAGAGGAGGAGGTCGGCTCCCTGGCGGCTAGGGTTAGAGGTTAGGTGCGGCTGGGCCTAGGTGGCCGCGGGGATGGCTGGGCCCGGTTGAGCTAATGGGCCGGCGTGGGAGCAAATGGGCCTTGGAGGCTGCTCATGAAGGAGGCCCAAGTGGCCTGCTGCGCTGGGCTACTCTATCCCCCTCTTAATTTTCCTTTAACAGGAAAACATTAAAGAGAAGTAAAGAAAGAGAGGGTTAGGAAAAGAATTTGGGCACGCGGATAATTTTCCTGGACTCGCAAAATATGCTTGTTCCGAGAAAATAGAAAAGGCCATGATAGGAAGATTTAAATTCAAATCCATTTGAATTTAATTCAAAAGGTTGAACTAGACAGGTTTTTAGGAGTATCCAAAAATGTTCGGATTTTTGGTGGAGCTCCGGAAAAGCGATGAAAAAAAATAATGGGCAAAGTTTGGAGGTGCAACTTGAAGCATAAGAGGCGTGGAACTAAGTTGCAAGTGTGTTATGGTGATCCCCAAGAATGGAAATATTTACTATAGCTCTCTAAATATCGAGAGGATATGTTTTAAAGAGAATCACCATGTGAATTCCCTCGATTTAAATGGATCAAAGATCCATACCATTTGTTTAGTTGAGTTTTAAAACGGGTTGCATGATGACATGATGCAATGCACATGATGCAAAGATGAAATGCAGCGGATCAAACAAAACACACGACGAAACCCGAAAACCCTGGAAGGCAACTGAAGCTCCGGTCTTGGGGCGTTACAACACTCCACCACTACGAGAGGATCTCGTCCCGAGATCTAGAATGGCACCGGAGGGAAAACAGAAAAGGAAGAGAAACGGTAAAACTAAGTTGCTTCTTGCAACAAACGAGTGAAACCAAAGAACCTTGCGAGGTTGAACAAATTTGAGAAAAGAACACAACGAAGGTGAACGAAGTTGAAAACACTCCGTTAGAAAAGAGGGACAAAGAATATTGCGAAAAAACCTTGAGGTTGAAGGGAAAGATGTATATTGAAACCACTCCGGTTAAAAAAGGATAAGGACGAAAAGAACACGATCTGACAAAACAAGAAGATGGGTTGCAGAGAGCAATATCACAATGCCTCCGGAACGAAAAAGTAGAGTAAACATAATTGAGACAAACGAATGTAGAAGACAATGCCAACTTCTGCTACAAAAGAGCCTGAAAAGGCATCTTTAGGAGAAGGGTTGAACGGAGTTTTTGGAAAATCAAAACGAAAAGAATAAGATTGATATGGTCTTATGGAACACATCTCAAAATTATGAGGTGGAATTTTGCCACTGACGAAAAATAATGGATTGGATTGCTATCAACAAAGGAGACGAGAAACTAATTTCACCGGGAAGGGTAGATGAAGAACTTGGATCATATATTATCACCATTAATAGCATTAATCCTTAGGAAAAGCTTTAGGTGAAATATAACTCCAGATAACTCCAAATGACGAAATTGATGGATTTAAAATATCTCATTCTTAACAACATGTGAAGCATGGAACATGAACTCAAATTATCAAGAATGACATAATACCGCCTCTATTGATAGGAACGAAGAATTGCACCCCGGATTACAAGAAGAAGACTGCTTGAGCTCCTTAAAAGAATCTCGATGAAAACTTCGAGAAGGAAAATAAATCCTTGATGAACCATCATGTAGAACCTCCATGAAGAACTCCGTTAAACAAAAGAATGATCAAACGGAAGTAAAGAGAAGTTGAAAACACAAAGTGAATCCTTGTACCGATTTAGATGGATCTCCGTGACAATTAGCGCTTGGAACTCCGGGAAAGACAAGATGAACAAAAGAAAGTCAAGAATTTGATGAGCCTCCGGAATAAGGAATTAATCACTTGGAAGAACGAGAATAAGGATTACGTTATGCGTATCCTTCACCAATTTAAATTGATGACAATCAACAGATTCGACATATTACTTATCCTCGTAGAAAGGATTAAGATAGATATTGCGTCAAACTTGAGAAGGTCTTCAACGAACCACCGGTAGAATTGAAACAACCAATAAATTGATAAGATAAATGAAGGAAGAAGAATCTTAAGCGAACCACCGTCAGAATTGAAAAAGAACGATTAAAACATGAAGAAACACCGGGAAGGATTAGCAATTAAACAAAGATGCTTGAGAGAATTAAATCCAAGAGAACGAAGAGATTACGAGCTGATTAGAGAATCCTTGATTTAGACACTGGTATGATTTAGAGTGTGAGAGCTGAAAGCTAGAATGAATAAATCTTAGATGATGGGCTCCGGAGAAACAAACTGAAAATACTCTGAATTACTCCGGATAGTTGGAAAGAATTTTCACAATCGAACAATTATGAGAGAATGGCAACAAGCTAGAGTCACGAATCTTGAAGAGAATGGAGCAAGATTGAGAGGAAAATCTTCTTCAGTCCTCAAAATCTGAGAATGACGACGAGAAACACCACCAAGACTTGTTGAGATACTCCGGGATGACGAATAGAAAGGTTGAGCTAACGGTGAAAAGAATTTGGAAGATCTTGGAGAATGACATTTGACTGATGATAAAACATTCTTACGTCAAACTTGAAATGAATTTAGGATAGCTCCGGGAAAATAAGAAGAGTCAGGTAAGATCCTGGGAAAAGACCTGTGGGTTAGGGCCCACTCAAAAGATACACCGCTGAACGATTACTTGAAAAGAGAGATTGCACCGGTTGAATTAGAAGGCTTAAATGATATAACATCCTCAAAAGAGTTTGAATGAAAGCAGAGTGGTAACATGAATCTTTGAAATATCTTGAGCACTCCAGAACAATTGAATAGCGGGAAGTGAATGATTAAGAATTGCACCGGCATGAGAAAGCATTGAAACGAGGAAAGGATATGATCAACAAAGCTTGACTTGAAACCACCGGAGATGAAAAGAATGAAGAATGACGAACGAGTAGAGCGTCTTCATGAGAAACACCGGGTAAAAACATTGAAGGAAAAGAATGGAGAGGCTTCACATCAATAAGATGGATACTCGATTAAGAAATCTGAGTCCTTGAAGAAAAAACAAGGGAGGGAGGGCGGGAAAAACAAAGGCAACTTGGAGATGGATGAAACAAACAACATTGAGAAGAACTGATACTTGATCTTGCAGATGTTGAAATGATCGGATCCACTTGCGGAGAGAGACACCGGTTGAAAAGAAATTGAAATGAGAAACTCGATGATTGAGAAGGATTAGTATTCACATAGGAATATGAGAACACCATTTGGGGAAGGTATGGAATCAACATTTTACTTCGAAGCAACTCGAATACCACAACTCAAAACAAAAACAAAGGGATTGGCTTGCAGAATAAGCCGGAACAAACATATGATAGAGATTTCGTCCGAAATTTTCGTGGTGGGGCCTACACGGGCTCGACCGTACAGCACCATCATGTACAAGGCAGTGCACATGACATACGAAGCGTCCCCGAGTCGGCATAGCCAAGGACTCTTTAAGACACAACGAGACCACTGTAAAACCGACCGAGAATAGGCGGACCACTAGACGTCGAACCCCAATTTTATATCATACATCTATCGGAAAGATATCCTAGGAGCTACTTGAATTCCCACTTATGGAACTCCCGAACCTTTCCGGTTATGGAATCAGGTGTTGGGGATACAGGGAAAGCATAATATCTCACCCAAACTAGCAAATCCTACATCCAGATGTATCCATCCTTCAACACATAACCAAGAAACCTTCGGAAATCATCTACCTCAACCTTCGAAAAGCATTCGTTATACGAGTTATGGCGATACTCCTGAACTCCCGCCCCAGTACTGGGTGGCGTCAAGGTTATCTCACCAACGACCTGCATAAAAGAGATTTTCGATGTCGGTGTACTAAACTCAGGTATTCCAGAACTGCAACGATAAAATTATGATGACAACACCTCAGAGCTCAACTCCCCGGGACACTTCCACTAAACCCCTGACAGGAGGCACCAAGACAATGTTCTCATCATAAAACCATCGGAACGATTCCAAGATACCCGCGTGATCCTAAAAAATTTTAGTGAAATTTGAGAAGAGAAGAGTCAAAACTCTACGCCAGGATGCCTTACCAGAGCGATGAGGAGACTGGGAAGTAAAAAGAATTCCTAATCTCTCCGATATATAATTCCTAAAAGACTCAAAACATTTTTCTAGACACAACTCGGCCGCTAGTAACGATCAAGCAATGGGGCTCCTAAGGTCGGGGAAGGCTCTGATTACCAACTTATAACGCCCTCGATGCGGCTATATCTCCCACATGTCGAAGCACGACTTAGAGGCATAACCGCATTGAAAGCAATGTCGCAAGTGAGGTAATCTTCACACAACCCATGTAATATATAAAGGACAGAGATACATAGTGGGCTTACAATCGCCACTTCACACAATTACACGAATAAAGCATTACAACATCCAGATACAATCAAGGTCCGACTACGGAACCAAAATAAAAGAAGAACCCCAAATGCGACAAAGGTCCCCGATCGACCCCAACTGGGCTCCACTACTGATCAACTAAAATGAAACAACATAAAGGACAAGATCTTCATCGAGCTCCTCCTGAGCTTGGTTGCGTCATCTGCACGGACTCGTCGGCACCTGCAAGCTGGTTTTGGAAGTATCTGTGAGCCACGGGGACTCAGCAATCTCGCACCCTCGCGATCAAGACTATTTAAGCTTATGGGTAAGGTAAAGGTATAAGGTGGAGCTGCAGCAAGCGACTAGCATATATGGTGGCTAACATACGCAAATGAGAGCAAGAAGAGAAGGCAAAGCACGATCGATAAAAGTATGATCAAGAAGTGATCCTATAACAACCTACGTCAAGCGTAACTCCAACAACTGTGTTCACTTCCCGGATCCCGCTAGAAAGAGACCATCACGGTAACATACGCGGTTGATTCATTTTAATTAAGTTAAGGTTCAAGTTATCTACAACCGAACATTAACAAATTCCCATCTGCCCATAACCGCGGGCACGGCTTTCGAAAATTCAAATCCCTGTAGGGGTGTCCCAACTTAGCCCATCACAAGCTCTCACGGTCAACGAAGGAATAGACCTCCTCCCGAGACATTCCGATCAGACTCGGTATCCCGGTACAACAAGACATTTCGACAGGGTAAAACTAAACCAGCAACACCGCCCGATGCGCCGACATCCTGATGGGAGCTGCACATATCTCGTTCTCAGGGCAACACCGGATGAGACATCCTACGAGTAAAACCAGCCCTCAAGTTACCCCGAGGTGGCCCCGCAGTCTACTCAGTTCGGACCAACACTTAGACAAGCACTGGCCCGGGGGGGTTAAAATAAGATGACCCTTGGGCTGGCCTAACCCAAGGGAAAAAGAGGCTAGGTGGCGAATGGTAAAACCAATGTTGGGCATTGCTGAAAGAGCTTTACTTAAGGCGAACTGTCAAGGGGTTCCTATTATAGCCCAACCGCGTAAGGGACGCAAAATCCAGGAACATAACACCGATATGACGGAAACTAGGGTGGCAAGAGTGGAACAAAACACCAGGCATAAGGCCGAGCCTTCCACCCTTTACCAAGTATATAGATGCATTAATTAAATAAGATATATAGTGATATCCCAACAAGTAAACATGTTCCAACAAGGAACAACATCTCCATGTTCCAACAAGGAACAAACTTCAATCTTCACCTGCAACTAACAACGCTATAAGAGGGGCTGAGCAAAGCGGTAACATAGCCAATCAACGGTTTGCTAGGACAAGGTGGGTTAGAGGCTTGGTTCAACAATATGGGTGGCATGATAAGCAAGTGGTAGGTACCGCAGCATAGGCATAGCAAAAGAGCGAGCAACTAAGCAAGCAAAGATAGAAGTGATTTCGAGGGTATGATCATCTTGCCTGAAATCCCGCAAGGAAGAAGAACAATTCCATGAAGAAGACAAACGGACGTAGACAAATGGGTCCTCACAAACACGACGTTACCGGAACCAACCCGAAGAAGCAACACCGGAAAAGAAGCACACAACAAAGTAAACAACCAACACATAAACATGGCATGATGCACAACCAAGTATGATGCATGTCCGGGTTAAAGAGGCATGGTAAGGCAAAGAGCACAAGCAACCCTACAAATTAAGTGGAGCTCAATATGCAACAAGTTGTATATTGACGAAACACCGCATTAATTATTTAGTTCTCTCCCGGTTAGGTACTCAACAAATTTAAATGTTGGTTAGCATGGCAAGAGGTGAAGCATAACAAAACTATACTATCTAAACAATTTAAATGGGGTTGGACATAACAAATAACGAATCCGGTAAATCCCCATATGCATTTATCAATTTGGTGCAACAACAATTTAACATTTTAATTGTTTTTATCATGATGCGGATGACATAAACAAGTTTATGCAATTTCAAGAAAATGTTGACATGAAAAGATATGAGGCATTTGTCATCGTGGCGGAAAGAAAGGGTGCCACAGCGACGATAACGGAAACGGTGCCACGGCAACGTTCCGTTTCCGGAAACTCAATTGAGACATCAGTGCAAAGAAAATGACGGGAGCGTGTCATGAGAAGAACGGTGGGGTGCTCCCAGTTACCGGGTTCCCACGTGTCGACGGCATGGCAACAAGGAGGAACAACTAAGGTTCACGAGCGAAAACAACAACCAACCATGCATCTCATACAACACAAGCATTCGGTCCACGGGCGTCGTCTCGGGGTTATACCTTCGGAGCGTGCAAACGGGACGGATCAAGTTCGTAGAGGGAAGTAGGCGTTCTCGCGACAGCGGTAGTGGAAGTAGTCGTTGATGTTCGTTCGAAGAGGTACTTGCACCTCCGGACTTGACGAATCCGAGGGCTTCGGGGTCGACGGTAGTGGTACACGTTTCGTAGACGTTCGAGCCATATCGGTAGCGGTACTTGATGAATCCCGAAACGGACATGGCGTCTTCACGCGTAGGGATACTTGGCGTTTCCGGTTCGGTGGTCGTTCGGGCGCCGTATGCCGTGGTACTTGGCGTGCAACCAAAGATGGACTCCGGGTGTCTGTGTTGACCTGGCCACGACAAAGGCAGCAAGGCCAACGGGGCAGCCAGCTCGTCGGGGTCCGATGCAGGGACGGGCAGAACAGGCGGCGATGGTGTGGCAGAGGACGACGGCTCCGGCGATGGACTTGGCGGCGGGGACGACCGGACGAGATCCCGCCGGATCCGAGGCCAGGGCGGCGGTATGGGGAGGCGGACGAGCTCCAGGACAGCAGCGAGGTCGGGCGTCCAAGGCGGCGGGTTGCTCCGACGGCGTCGAACGGCGATGACGAGAAAGGGTTTCGGGAGGAGCTCCTCTCCCTGGGTCGATGAGGAGAGCGAGGAGGCTCAGGCACAAGGCCTCCTGTTCGGCTGCTTCGGCCATGAGGACGAGGAGGCGGGCACGCGTGATGGAGCTCGGGCGCGCGAGAGGCCCGGCGAGGACGCGGCTTGAGCTGCAGCCATCCATGGCGCGGCGGCAGAGGAGGTCATGTGCTCCGGCGAGGTGGGACTCCGGCGTGGGGTGGAGGAGGATTGGGGTCGAGCCACGGCTTCCCCTGGCGGAGCGGTCGGGAGGAGGACGAGGGGGATCGAGAGAGATGACGACGCTGAGGGGAAGCACGAGGGAGAGATCGAGAGGAGGAGGTCGGCTCCCTGGCGGCTAGGGTTAGAGGTTAGGTGCGGCTGGGCCTAGGTGGCTGCGGGGATGGCTGGGCCCGGTTGAGCTAATGGGCCGGCGTGGGAGCAAATGGGCCTTGGAGGCTGCTCATGAAGGAGGCCCAAGTGGCCTGCTGCACTGGGCTACTCTACCCCCTCTTAATTTTTCTTTAACAGGAAAACATTAAAGAGAAGTAAAGAAAGAGAGGGTTAGGAAAAGAATTTGGGCACGCGGATAATTTTCCTGGACTCGCAAAATATGCTTGTTCCGAGAAAATAAAAAAGGCCATGATAGGAAGATTTAAATTCAAATCCTTTTGAATTTAATTCAAAAGGTTGAACTAGGACAGGTTTTTAGGAGTATCCAAAAATGTTTGGATTTTTGGTGGAGCTCCGGAAAAGCGATGAAAAAAAATAATGGGCAAAGTTTGGAGGTGCAACTTGAAGCATAAGAGGCGTGGAACTAAGTTGCAAGTGTGTTACGGTGATCCCCAAGAATGGAAATATTTACTATAGCTCTCTAAATATCGAAAGAATATGTTTTAAAGAGAATCACCATGTGAATTCCCTCGATTTAAATGGATCAAAGATCCATACCATTTGTTTAGTTGAGTTTTAAAACGGGTTGCATGATGACATGATGCAATGCACATGATGCAAAGATGAAATGCAGCGGACCAAACAAAGCACACGACGAAACCCGGAAACCCTGAAAGGCAACTGAAGCTCCGGTCTTGAGGCGTTACATCAACCTCTGGAACACTCGTCGCAACAGTCGTTCAGTTGTGGCTCCAATTCTTCAAGACATTGGTGAGCTTTCTGCTAGTTTTACTTCTTTTGTATTTCAACATGCCAACGTTTCAGCTCATCTTTTTGCAAAACGCGCTTGTACTGTGACTGTGACTGAAAGTTGGCTTACTGAAACTCCGAGCTTCCTGATCAGTAGCCTTCTGGCTGACTGACCAATGAATGCGTTTATATTTGAATAAAGCTCATAATTCCCTGGAAAAAAAAAGATACACGACGAACCCTTCGAGCCAAACATCAAGAGCAGCAGGCTCGACGAGCGGCGGGCGACACCCAACCAGAGTCCAGACCCGAGAGTAGTGGGCAGGCGGTAGCATGCAGCGTCACCTCGGTCGTTAGTACCACCCGACCACCCACCGCCACCGGGCGCCGCCCCCATAAATCAGCAGCATCATTGCCCGCCTCCACCGCCGCCGCCCTCCTATTCTTTCACCCCCGTCGATCGACCCACCCCTTTCACGAGGCTGCCCAGAAGCAGGGAGCGCCGACGCCGATGGGCAACTGCCAGGCGGCGGAGGAGGCGACGGTGGTGGTGCAGCACCCGGGCGGCGGGCGGGTGGAGCGGCTCTACTGGGCCACCAGCGCCGCCGAGGTCATGCGCGCCAACCCGGGCCACTACGTCGCGCTCGTCACCCTCCGCGTCACCGAGGGGGGCGGCCAGCAGCAGCGGCGCGGCGCGGTGCGGCTGACGCGGGTGAAGCTGCTCAAGCCCCGGGACACGCTGCAGCTCGGCCACGCCTACCGCCTCATCGCCGTCGACGAGGTCACCAGGGCCGTGCAGGCCAGGAAGGAGGAGAAGACCAGGCGGGCGCAGCGGCAGCGGCAGCAGGCCGCCGGGGGGCCCGCCTCCGCCGGCGACGACCAGTCCCTCATGGACGACGGTCTCGATCAGGTATAGTACCTTCTTGCTCATTACTGACACCCATGTTTCTTTCGCTGTTCATCGATGGCAGCTCCTTGCTTCTGTATCATGCATGTTCTTCCCCTTAATGGTCAATAATCAACCAATAGTACTTTGCATGTACAAGAAGAACCTACTCTTTTTCTTTGCTCTGTGGTCTCCCCCTCTTCGCTGGTTCATTCCAGCTCTTCACTAATCACTACCACTACCTCCTCATTTTTAATTTGAACTAGTGCATATGTGCAGTTAATCGAGATCAATATTTTTTCGAACTAGTGCATATTTGCAATTGATCAAGACATGTCATCACTAAGTCTCTAAAACGTTTGTATCTAACGAAATAAGGCAGGCGATTTTGCTCCCATCGTTTGTTTTTTCCAAAATTTGTATTTATGTACTTCTAATTTTCAAATTTGTGAAGTTCACAAGAGTATTTAGAGTCCTTATCCAATCTCCAATATGAAAAGAGGTTTTTCTTGATTGTGACATAAGAGTAGGTAACTGCCTAGTTAGTTAACCTGCTGATGCTGCAGTTTGGTGTTAATTAACTCGGGGTACCTTTGACCATAGACCATTGCACTTGTTATTTTTCTTGCTCAGTTGGCCACCGTCCCAAATTTTATAGTACCTTACTATCATATAGTTAGTATGAGTTATGCATGACACAATAGTACCTAACCGCCCAACCATTTTTGATTTACTAAAGATATCATACATTAAGCCGATCATGACACAATGATGACTCGAATAATGTACTACTCTAAACACGATATGATAGCTCCTCATACATATAACGGGCACATTATTCCCACTCAGAGCTAAACTATACTTTAGGCCACATCCTGCTTTGCTCACACCACATGGAAACGGCAGCGACGGATACCTAGAAGTTCCTGCCGCCGCCCAAACAAAATCCCGCGAGCTACCTAGGTTGACATTCTCCAATCGCAATGCCAGATACATGAAGAATATGGCGCCTACCTACAACTACTAGTGGACAAGGAATCATTCACTATTTATTCCCCCAAGACTCATGGGAATCGTCACTCATTACGATCTTTGAAACTTAGTATATCATGGCAAAGTGGCATGTACTAATTAGTGATTACTCTGATCCTTAAACTTGTACAACATGGCAAATTGGCATGTTCTGATTATTCTGCTGCCGCCCGTCGTGTGTATTGCAGTTGGAGCAGCAGGACAGGGATGGCCACCCGGGCAGCTCGACGAAAGGCTCGAGGCATCGCCAGTGGCGCCCGTCTCTGCACAGCATCGCCGAAGTCAGCAGCTGATGCGGCCGACGTGTGGCCTGTATTTTAGAGCTCAAGTTCGTCTCATCAGATGGTTGCTAGATTATTCAAGCTCGACAGCTCAACGCCGGAAGATGAGCGCCTGCAAATTACCGGTTTTAACTCATGTTTTTAGTGAGATTAAGGTTGGTACCTCCGCATCTCAGTGTTGGGGTTGGGACAAAGAGAAAGTTTGAACTAGCAGTGTTGGTGTTCGGTGGTGTAGTAGTAGTGGTATATTATTCAGTTATGATGCAAAGTACGTATCTTTGCAGGTGGGTTTTGAGGATCTTGCTGTTGCTGTGTACTATAATGTGAGTATTGTTGTTGGTGGTGCCGAATTCGCAATCATAAGGCTGCTGCAATGATATGATATATACTCGGAGCTGGAATCCACGCTTTTAGGCCAACTACACCGCACGACCCTAAACGGACGTCCGTTTTGGCCGGATTTTGTCCCTTTGAGGCGTTGATGGGTTCGCCCGTGTCCGTCTCTGTCCGTTGAGTCGTGCGAGCGCCCACCGCGCGGCCGCACTCCAAATCTTGTCTGTGTTGGACGTGTTTAAAAAGAACATAAAAACTTAAACAAAATGACTTAAAAATGTAAATAAACGCAGTTTAAAAAACTTAAAACTTAAGTTAGGGTCCATGGCCACAAAACGGCTCAGTTTCAATTCCAACCTGACATAATTAAACATAAAAAAAGAAAAAAAATGGCCGCCGCCAGCGCGCTCCTGCCCGTGCCCGTTCGATGTTGTCGCCGTCTTCAGTGGTCGTCGGCGTCGTCGCCGTCGCTGACGAGGTCCACGTAGGCCGGCGGTGCATGATAGACGGGGGCGGGCTGGACGGCGGGAGGTGCTGTCGTGGTAACGATTCTGACAATAAAAGAGGGGTAGGATAAAGAAGCATGATCTATCGAGATGCATATGGGTGACACGGTGGTTTTAGCGAGTTCGGGCCTCTCACGGTGGAGATAACAACCCTACGTCTCGTGCTCCGGAGAGGCTTTGTTTTATCTTAGTATGTATCCGGAGATTACAATGAGAGGGGAACAGATCCCCGTAGTCCTGAGACTAATGGTGAAAAAGAGAGAGAGATGGAAGAAAAGAGCCCCCTAGTCTAGTGGTGGGGGGTGGCTTATATAGAGTGCGCCACCCCCTCACCCCTTATGTTACATGCTGACTATTGATCTTTGCATATCCGAGTGAGTTACACGGTCGAGTGGAATGAGCTCGCCGAGTGAAGTGTCGTGCTCCGAGTGGTTGTCGCCGTCCGAGTGATTTTCAAGTTGTGGTACATCTGGATGGCGATCTGGCCCAGGGGCCCAGTACAGAGTATACGGTGTCCATGGGTAGGGCCTTTACGTCAGGCATGTTACCCTACCCCCAATACATGTCCTCGTCATTAGCCCCCGAATCGGTCGAGGTTGAGCGGGTTGAGTCTATGTGAATTCCCAGATGAGTCGAGTGCTACGGAGGCACTTATGAACTCCCTCTGGTCACCCGGCGATCTTATCTCCGCATGTTGCCTTGACGGATTCCAGACTGTATGGTGTCCGAGTGAAATGAGCTCAAATGGGTCCACGGAGGAGCGTTAAACTCACCTTATAGCAATTTTTTTGGAGTGATTTGGAGCTGGTCCTGCATTGAGTAACTGATTACTCAGAATTTCTTCACGCCTGGAACGTGTATTTTTTTGTTGTTTGGCCGTCACTCGGACCGGGCGGACCGTTCCGAGTGGATACCATTCCAGTGGGGGCACGCTGAGTGCACCCACTTGGTGTAGTCCCCGAGACTGCCGTCAACTGCGGGCAGTCGGCGGGAGTCTTAGAGTCTGTCCTTTTTGTTGTTGTTCATCACTCGGACTGGTCAGGCCGTACCGAGTGGAGATTACTCCAGTGGGGGCACGCTGAGTGCACCCACTGGGTGTAGTCCCTGAGACCGCCGTCGACTGCGGGCAGTCGGCGGGGGTCTGAGAGAACTAAAAATCTTCTTAGCTGGTACTGATCGAACTTGTTCTTCTCTAACTCGGAGGTCGAGTAATTCTGGAGTTGGTTTTGCATCGAGCAAAGTGTTTCTTTCCGAGTTCTCTTCTAGTGGGGGCACGCTGAGTGCACCCACTGGGTGTAGTCTCCGAGCCTCTGTCGGACTAGATGAGCCTGGCAGAGGGTTTAAGTGTCCTGGTAAACCTCCACGCAGTTGACACGGTAAATATCTTTTAGTCTGAAATTGAGTCAATCGGATGCATCTTCAGGCGCTTGACATGGTAAGTAAGCTCAGCCTAGAGCTGAGTCAGTCGGACTGATCTTCGTGCACTCGGTATGGAATAAATTCAGCTTGGAACTCGGTCAAGCAGCTGAATCTTCGTGCTCTCAACACGGTGAATGAAATCGGCTTTGAAACTGAAGACTGTAGAAAAAAGCTGGACACTCCAGGGAGTAATCATTCCAGTAGTACTTCTTATATTGACTGTTAAATTTTGCGTGAAAGGGGTATTTGTCCGAGTGGACGTGCTTCCCAACTCATCGGGGTATGTTGACTGCAAGGAAAAACTTGGTGGCACTCGTATGTCTCCCGGAGGAGATAGACTAGTGGTCTGACATGGACGTGCCATGAAACCCGAGTGGCGAGGCTAGTGTGTGGGCTGACTCTCCAGAGAGATGCCACTCATTATCCCGGGGGAACACCAGCACATGCCATCTCTGAGTCCAAGTTTGTGAAACTGACGCCTTGGGGCCTAGGATAAGGGCCAAGTGTATCCGTAGAGGAGTGTCGTTTTCACCCTTTTGCAGTCTGAAGATGACTTCAAGAATGATTTGGGCGATCGTCTGAGTGGACAGTACTACCATTATAGATTTTCGGCGGAACGAGCATGTATGGTCAGAAAGATATTCCTGATGCGATCAATGGGTTGATCGAATGAGCATAACCCCTAAGGGAAACATGGCCAACGGCTGTGCGTATCCCCGAGTGATGCTCGAAAGAGGTAAGCTTGCTACAGAGTGTGATATGAAGTTGATCATATGAGTAACTTAGTCGTTCCTGTGCTGGGGGTGTAAACGACTTAGCTATAAAACAACTTAGCTATCTGAAGGCGCGCAAGTGGCAAAGTGGTGAAGATGTGTTCAACCGAGTGGTGACGCACGGGGCAGCCGAGTGGCGAGGATGTGACCAACCGATAGGCGACGTGCGAGACGGCCGAGTGGTGATGAGGTGACCAACCGAGAGGTGACGCGCGGAGCGGCCGAGTGGTGATGAGGTGATCAACTGAGAGGTGATGCGTGGAGCGACCGAGTGGTGATGAGGTGACCAACCGATGGCGACGCGCGGGGCGGTCGAGTGGTGATGAGGTGACCAACCGAGTAGCGACGCGCGGGGCGGCCGAGTGGTGATGAGGTGACCAATCGATACGCGACGCGCGGGGCGGCCGAGTGATAATGAGGTGACCAACCGAGTGGCGACGCGCGAGGTGGCCGAGGGGCGATGATGTGTACAACCGAGTGACGACGCGTGGGGCGGTCGAGTGGTGAAGACGTGCACAACCGAGTGACGACGCGCGGAGCGGTCGAGTCGAGATGTGTGAGGTGGTCGAATGATGAAGACGTGCACAACTGAGTGGCGATGCACGGAGCGGCCGAGTCATGATGTGCGAGGTGGTCGAATAATGAAGACGTGCACAACTGAGTGGCAACGCGCGGGGCGGCCGAGTGGTGAAGACGTGCACAACCGAGTGGCGACGCGCGGGGCGGTCGAGTGAGGATGCGCGAGGTGGCAGAGTGAAGGACTAAGTGTCCAGCCAATTGGCTGAAATGGTCTTCGAAGGACTTGGTCGGATGCTTTCGAAGCTAATGTAGCGATGAGGTCGGCGTAGTGCGGTTGCGACACAACAAGACCGGCGTGACAACTAAGTTTGAGTAGGAATGAAGATGGCGTGCAGAGCGTCTGGGTGGTTATAAAACTTGTCAAAGTGGCGGATCAAATGTACTTGTTGAAGTGAAGGATCTGACTGGTGATGAAGTACTCGACTACTCAGGAGAGTGTCATTCCAAATGAGATGCAGCCCCCGATTGCGGCGTAGCCCCCGAGCATACTACAGGCTTCGGCAAACGGACATGTTGGAATACCAGAAATATAGTTTTGAATGGATGATTTGCAATTCATCGAGTCGGACTCGGGTAAAGATGAGGAGAAGCTTCCGAGTGATGCTCAAAAGAGGCAAACTCGCAAAAGAGTGAAGTGTGTGAAGTTTAATTATAAAAGGAACTTATCTGTCTCATGCCTGACGAGGTCTATATCATTGATACGATGAAGATGATTCCACAGAGGGGTTGGCTGGATGTGTTTGAAGTCAATAGAGCGACAAGGTCGGTGTTGTGGTGCTCTAGGATCGGTACGGTGACCGAGTCCGAGCAGCATGAAGTTGGCCCATAAGGCCGTCGAGTGATCGCGTAACTTGTGTAAAAAAATGGTGCAAGCCAACGGAATAATTTCTCGAAGAAATTTGATGTGTGCTGAAATGATTTGTGTTTATAACACCCATAGACACCCGAGGTCAGAATGCTGAAATGATTTGTGTTTATAACACCCATAGACACCCGCTGGGAGTGCAAGGGGCTTGCTGGTTAACCAGCAAGAGTCTGAAAGAGCGAAGGATCCGTTCGAACTTGTCGAAGCGACGGATCCGACGGAACTCATTGGAATACTGGCTCAAATAAAGTGGAAGTGTAGTGTTTCGACTGAGTTGCAGCCCCAGAGGACCGATGCAAATTCGAAATGAAGAACGACACATGGTGTTCGTGAATGATGTATGCGAAAAAATGGAAGATGGACTCGTGAGTCTCATAACCAGTACTAAGCAAGTATGTGAAAATAAGCAGCCGAGCGTAGAGGTACACTCGGTGGCGTGGCCTCCAAGTGAACGTGATGTGTGAATTATGCGACACTTGGAAAGACGGAAATAACAGAATGTAAAATGACTTAGCTGTTTGAAGGCAAGCGAGTGGCCGAGTGGTGAGACGAGGCGATGGTGACAGTCGATCTTCATCTCGGTGTCCTTGCGGATAGGGATGGAGCGCACATTATACTTGTGATGCAGCTCCTTGAATTAGAGGTTTGCTCTTGTCTCAGTCGGATTTTGGCTACTTAGGCGAGTCCTTGGACTGCAGCTAAGCCTCCGAGTGGGAGGCTTGCTCTCCACTCGGTAGGATTTCAAACACTTAGGCGAGTACTGGACTGCAGCTAAGCCCCCGAGTGGGAGGTTTGCTCTCCAGTCGGTAGGATTTTTTTTCAAACTTAGGCAAGTACTGGACTGCAGCTAAGCCCCCGAGTGGGAGGTTTGCTCTCCACTCGGTAGGATTTTTTTCAAACTTAGGCGAGTACTGGACTGCAGCTAAGCCCCCGAGTGGGAGGTTTGCTCTCCACTCGGTAGGATTTTTTTCAAACTTAGGCGAGTACTGGACTGCAGCTAAGCCCCCGAATGGGAGGTTTGCTCTCCACTCGGTAGGATTTTTTCAAACTTAGGCGAGTCCTTCAACTGCAGCTAAGCCCCCAAGTGGGAGGGTTGCTCTCCACTCGGTAGGATTTCTTGAACTTAGGCGAAACAGATTCGCAGCTAAGTCACCCATTGGGGGATTTTGGCGATGGCGACGCGCAGGGCGGCCGAGTGGTGATGAGGTGACCAACCAATGGCGACGCGCGGGGCGGCCGAGTGGTTATGAGGTGACCAATCGAGGGCGACGCGCGGGGCGGCTGAGTGGTTATGAGGTGACCAACCGAGGGCGACGCGCGGGGCGGCCGAGTGGTTATGAGGTGACCAACCGATTGGCGACGCACGGAGCGGCCGAGTGGTGATGAGGTGACCAACCGATTGGCGACGCGTGGAGCGGCCGAGTGGTTATGAGGTGACCAACCGATTGGCGACGTGCGGAGCGGCCGAGTGGTTATGAGGTGACCAACCGATTGGCGAAGCACGGAGCGGCTGAGTGGTTATGAGGTGACCAACCGATGGCGACGCGCGGACGGCCGAGTCGGTCAAGTTGATGATGAAGTATCCAGCGGAGTGGCGACGCGTGGGGTCCGAGTGAAGTAGAGGCGTCCCGTGGAATGGCGACGCGTGAGACGTCCGAGTCGGTCAAGTTGATGATGACGCGAGCAGCTTCATCACCGCGTGCAGGGCAGCCGAGCGAGGACACACGGGCGGCCGAGCGCCAGTGATCCGGTTTGGTCTGAGTGAGCTAGTCCCATCCGAGCGACCATGCCGACTGGAGAGAGTTGCTGCCCACTGGGTGATGCCGGAGGGAGGCAGACGATACATAAGGGACAAGCTGCTGAGCGCCCGCAGAGGCTGACGTTGAACCATCGACGTCGGACGGTCGGAGGGAGAAGCTGCTGAGCATGGCGGCATGGCCAACTCCTGGTCCCCACACCGCGTCGGGTTTGTACCTCCAGCGCGGGAGACGCTGTCGTGTGTGAGGGCGGAGCCAGCTTACGGTTGAGACGGTGTTGCCGTCATCGGATGCTTCAGTGTGCTGTTGACTCTATCGTACAGGTTATCAGCGAGCTCTTGCCGTACGTCGGACCGAGGAACCGCTAGGGCGTCGTGCCAGAAGCCATCAGTCCACAAGGATTCGTCAACGTCTGCCGTTATGATGCTTGATGAGGTTGCCCACATCCAAACCTATACGTGCATGCAAGAAGCGTTAATTAGCGATAATTAGGCAGGAGTTAAGGCCGTCCATGCATGCAAGGGAAGTTTCCCTTTCCCATGGACATTTATCCCCTGCATGCAAGAAATAAATCGGGAAAGAATTAAGGTTAGAAGGAGAATCAAAAGGCGGGGCACAGAGCTCCCTAGTCGGCCATGGCGATGGTGGCGGCTTTTGCATGGACCCAGCACGAGGTGAGGCGACCCGCGACAAGTCCGAGCACGGGACGGTGTTCTCCTGAGAGTCCGCGTGCGGGCGGAGGTCGAGGTGGTGCCGACTGCCGAGTCGATCCGGCGGCTCCCGTCTTCTTGACGTGGACAACCCCGCGCATCAACCACGGGGGTCGCCGCCGTGCGGTTGACGAGGGACGCCGCTGCAACGCGCCATGTCAGGCCGTCGCAGAGATGAGGTGGCCGTTGTTGTGCCAGTCCTGCACCCACATCGCCTCGACCACAGGCGAGCTACAGCGCTGCCAGAGGGACCGCCCAACGCCTGCAGTCCGGGCGGGCCGAGCTCGATGGAGAGGAGAAAGCAGGTCGGCGCATTGGCGGCCGTGCGTGAGGACGATGGCTGCAACCCTTGGCGCAGAGCGTTCGTGCCATAGTCCCTTTCTCGTCTCTTGTCTGATCTATTCATAGTAAGCTTTCGTTGTTGATCCAGATGGGTGCCTGCTCGTACAGGGAAGACAACAACGGGCTTGTTTAGATCCACGACGATTGTTAGATCATAAGAGGATAGCATAGAAAGAAATCTCCTGATTGATCCGTTTGTGAACGGTCATGCACGCATGTAGCGTCAGGTGAAGATGTATCTTCTCCCCTTCTTTTGAGATGCTTCAATTACTTACTGCGCAAGACGAACAATATGATAAGCATGAACATAAAACTAAACATAGATGAATGAAAAAACCATCGGCATCATGGCTCGATAGATGCCATGCCCCACGGTGGGCGCCAACTGTCGTGGTAACGATTCCGACAATAAAAGAGGGGTAGGATAAAGAAGCATGATCTATCGAGATGCATATGGGTGACACGGTGGTTTTAGCGAGTTCGGGCCTCTCACGGTGGAGATAACAACCCTACGTCTCGTGCTCTGGAGAGGCTTTGTTTTATCTTAGTATGTATCCGGAGATTACAATGAGAGGGGAACAGATCCCCGTAGTCCTGAGACTAATGGTGAAAAAGAGAGAGAGATGGAAGAAAAGGGCCCCCTAGTCTAGTGGTGGGGTGGCTTATATAGAGTGCGCCACCCCCTCACCCCATATGTTATACGGTGGAGCATCAATGCCATAATGCCTGCCCACTAGCTACAAACCGTCATGCTGACTATTGATCTTTGCATATCCGAGTGAGTTACACGGTCGAGTGGAATGAGCTCGCCGAGTGAAGTGTCGTGCTCCGAGTGGTTGTCGCCGTCCGAGTGATTTTCAAGTTGTGGTACATCTGGATGGCAATCTGGCCCAGGGGCCCAGTACAGAGTATACGGTGTCCAGGGTAGGGCCTTTACGTCAGGCCTATTACCCTACCCCCAATACATGTCCTCGTCAGGTGCCTGTGCAACCTCCTCCCATGGCGACGCCTCCCGCTCCGGTGACCGCGACGGAGTGGCGCACCAGTTCACGCCCACGGCGGCGGCCATCTGAAAGAACATGCGGTGCCCCCATGTTTGGTTTTGGTAACTGATGACAATCTCTATGGACTAATGGTTGCCTTGAGTTATATTTGAAGATTTTGTCCATAGACTTTTCTTGGAGTACATGTGTTGGTTTCAAGGAGAATTGGTGCCGACCAAGGTGATATTCAAGGAATTATCCAAAGATTGGTCATGTGAGAGTTGAGCTTATTGCAAGCATGTCTTGAAGAAGAAGATTGTGTGATCATTCATGTCTACCTTCAAGACATCATCCAAATGAAGAGAATTGAAAAGATTTAAGGTTGATCAAGATTAAGTCAAGAATGAATCAAGTTGATCAACACACAAAGCATACAAGATGTACTGAGGGATCAAGTGATCCCATGGTATGGTAAGCATTGTCCATTGCACTTTGTGTACTAACTCATAGTCTATGTGAGAGTCTATGTGGGGTTAGGTACGTGTCCATGAGCTTGCATCAAGAGGATGATATCATACAACCCATGGGAAGGATGACATCAAGTGGTGATCGTCATCAAGATTGCCGTGTGCAAGTTCAAGTGGAGAATCACGAAGAGATCAAGTGCTTGAAGCTTGCCATCCATTGTGGTGTCAATGAACTTGTGAATATGTGCCGAAGAGTGGCTCACCCATAGTGGAGTATGGGGGAGCAATCATCTAGTCTCCATCGACCCAACACAATCAAGAAAGGTGGTCCATCTTGAGGAGGACAAGATCGTCATCATCCAGCTCAAGTGGATCATGTGCAAGGCAAAGGTTTGCCCTCGATAGGTTTTCTATTTTACCGGTCTCATGATGGTAGTTGGGAGACCGAGTTATAGGATCAATTGCCGTACTATCAAGGGGGGCTCTCGATGAGTAGCTTGATCATATCGCTCGTTGAGAGCTCAAACCATTGCATCCTTGCATCAACTTTCTTGGTTCTTGTTTGGGTCTCTTTGAGAGTCTTAGAGCTTATGGTCATCTTGAAGACAAGCTCGAGTTCATCGAAAACGGAGTTCACATGCATCTTCTATGATGTTTTCGATGTTGGAGATTTTGCCGGTTCTTCTCGGTTGGAGGTTTCCCTCCTCTTTTTGTTATGCATTCCTCCCTTCCTCTTCTTTCGTTGTTTTGAGGCTACTCGTCGTTTTGATGCTACTCGTCGTCTTGTATCCAACAAGTTTGAGTTTGCTCAATTCAGAGCTCGTATGAAGAAGTTATGGCAGTTCTTGTTTCTTGAGAGTGGCTTTTGTCTGGTCCCAACGGTAGTACCGCGAGCCCAAGCGGTAGTACCGCTTGAAGCTCTTAGCCGTAGTACCGTTGCAGTGTCGCTCTTATACCGCCTCGATTTTGGGTCCTGCTCTTCTCGTGTTGGGTTCAGCGGCAGTAGGAGCGGTAGTACAACTCTTGTGTGGTAGTACCGCTGCGGCCAACGGTAGTACCGCTGGCTACAGCGGTAGTGCCGCTCATTCTGCTCTACCGCTCTGGCAGTTTTTTAGCTCGTGTTTTTCTCTCTCGTTGGGGTGTTTTGACCATGCTAAGCGGTAGTACCGCTCCTCCAGCGGCAGTACCGCTCGTGTGCGGGCTGAGCACATAACGGTTGGATTTCCCCCCTCCTATAAAAGGGGGTCTTCTTCTTCAATGAACCTAATCCTTTAAGCTCATGTTCTTCCTCCATTGTTGACCTTCTTCGAGCTTGCTAAATCTCAATCCCTCCATGGATTCTTGCTAGTTTTTGAGGGAAAAGAGAGAGGAGATCTAGATCCACATTTCCACCAATCACTTTCTCCTCTATGTGAGGGGAACCCCTTGGATCTAGATCTTGGAGTTCTTGGTGTTCTCTTTCTTGTTCTTCCTCTCATTTTCCTCCCTAGCATTAGTTGCTTCAGTGGGATTTGAGAGAGAAGGACTTGGGCACTTCGTGTGCCCTTGCCATTGCATTTGGTGCATCAGTTTGAGTTCTCCACGGTGATACGTGGAAGTTACAAGTTGAGAAGCTTATTACTCTTGGGTGCTTGGTACCCTTGAGCTTGTTCCTCTTGGGTGCTTGGGCGCCCTAGACGGTTGGTGGTGCTCGGAGCTCAATCATTGTGGTGTAAAGCTCCGGGCAAGCGTCAGGGTCTCCAATTAGGTTGTGGAGATCGCTCCAAGCAATTTGACGGGTACCGGTGACCGCCCCCAAGGGTTGCCAAAGTGTACGGGTTCGGTGACTGCCCCCCAAGGGTTGCCATTTGTACGGGTTCGGTGACCGCCCTCAAGGGTCCCTTAGTGGAATCATGGCATCTTGCATTGTGCGAGGGCGTGAGAAGATTACGGTGGCCCTAGTGGCTTCTTGGGGAGCATTGTGCCTCCACACCGCTCCAAACGGAGATTAGCATCCGCAAGGGTGTGAACTTCAGGATACATCATCGTCTCCGCGTGCCTCGGTTATCTCTTACCCGAGCCCTTTACTTATGCACTTTACTTTGTGATAGCCATATTGTTTCTTGTCATATATCTTGCTATCACCTAGTAGTTTATCTTTCTTAGCATAAGTTGTTGGTGCACATAGGTGAGCCTAGTTATTTTAGGTTTTGTGCTTGGCAAATTAACCGCTAGGTTTATTCCGCATTTGTTCAAGCCTAAACCGTAATTATTTTAAAGCACCTATTCCCCCCCCCCTCTAGGAGACATCCACGATCTTTAACAGAGCCTTGTCTCTCTTTGTTATGCTTAACCACCTAGAGAGTAAATATGTCGACTAGGGGATTAGGATTCTCTGACACTCTTAGTTTTGATGGCACAAATTTTGATATTTGGGTAATTCGCATGCTTAATCTCTTTATGGTCATGGACCCAAATTTAGAGAGAATTGTAGATATGGGTTTTTCTCCTCCAAAGGATCCCCTAAGATTGTCTTTAGAGGATGAGAAAAACTCTTATCTCAATGCTCAAGCTTCTAATGTGCTTTTCGATGCTTTGAGCAATGTAGTTATATTTCAAACCATGTCGTTCCGGGATGCTCATGAGTTGTGGACAAAGCTTCAAGATAAATATGGCGTGTCCAAGTTTTGTGGGGATGATTGTTCTCCCTCCACCTCCGGTTATATAGTCTTCTCAACTTCTTCTACTTCACCTACATGTGGTTTTCCACAAGGTAATGATATGGTGAGTAGTGTTGGTCATTGCAATGATGATAGTATGCTTATTGTGGATGATCCTTCATCACTATCTTATTGCAATGCTCCTTCCTTGGGCTTTAACACTTCGAGCACTCCAAATGTTTCACATGCTTGTGTTGATAGTCCTTGCATATCATGTAGAAATTGATTGACTAAATCTCATGATGATATGTTTACTATGTCTTGTTGCCATGATAAAAATGCATATATTTCCTCGAATTGTTGTGCTAACAATGTAGAGGAAACCCAACACCCCATGGAACAAGATGTGGTCTTGAATGGTGCTTTAACGGATCCTACTTCATCATCTATTGCATTTTGCCTTATGGCCAAGGCTTCAAAGGTATCTCCCACTTTGAATCCCAATATATCTTGTGATGATATTGATGATGGCAAGAGTGATGATGATGTTGATTATGATGAAGAGAATGATGATGTTGCCTCCTTAAAAATTAAGGGGAAATGATTTTTAAAGCGCTTCTTAAGAATAAAATTGCTCGTTCCAACTTCATGGAAATCATGTCTATTGCTATTGAGGGCAAGAAATATATTGATGAGTTGGAATCTCTTCTTGAGGAGCATGAGGTCACCATTGATAAAATGGAAGGTCATGAGCGTGATTACGCTAATGAGATCGCGGACCTCTCCCAAGCTCTCGAACTTGAACAAACCACCAAGGAATCTCTTGAGGAGACTTTTGCTCTAGAATTATCTAGAGCGAAGGAATCTCATGATAGAGCTATTGAGGTGGCCAATGTGTTTGAAACTAAAAATTAGAAGCTTGAAGTTGCGCATGCTAAACTCCTTGAGGACTTTGGGCACCTCGAAAATGGCTCAAGGGTCATTAAGAGTGAGCTCATCAGACTCACTGAGTCTCATGCACAACTTAAAGCTTCATATTCAAAAGAGCTTGCCAAGTTGTCTTCTCCTCTTGTTGCTAATGATGATGCTTGTGCTACTAACTCTATTACTTGTGAAGCATCCATTTTGAAGGAGAATGTTGAGCTTCGGGCTTAACTTGAGTTGCTATCTTGCAATTATGGGAAATTGGAAGAAAACCATGAAAAGCTCTCAAGCTCTCATGATGATCTTCTAGTATCCCATAATGAGCTAAAGATAGCTCATGGGGCCAGGATTTTTAAGGTAACATCTAGTGAGCCTCATGTGGATACTAGCACTACTTCTAGTTAAAATGCCATATTGCCATGTGTTAGTCCTTGTAATTCATCTACTCACAATGTGGGTACATCTTGTGATGAATTGCTTTCCTTGCCTTGTTGCTCAAACGACGAAGCTTATACTTCCTCTAGTACTTGTGTTGAGACTAACCATGTAGAGGAAATCAAAGAGCTCAAGGCCCAAGTCACTTCTTTGAAGAAAGACTTGGAAAAGAGTCATGAAGGGAAATCCACACTCAACAATATCTTGAGTGTGCAAAAACCCTCCAATGACAAAGGTGGACTTGGATTCAACTCCAATAAGAAGAAGAAGTCCAAGATGATCAAGAAGAAGGGCCAAGAACAAGTCAAGAATTCGGCCAAGATTATTTGCTTCAAGTGCAAAATTGAAGGGCATCATGTTAGATCTTGCCCATTGAAGAAGAAGGCCATGAGTGACAAGCAATAAGGGAAGAGGCCACAAGTTCAATCTCATGCTCAACCTCAAGTTGAAGAAAGGTCACTTCCCAAGAAGACTCAAGTTAATGCTTCTCTTGTTGAGAAATCAAGTGAGAAGAAAGTGAAGAGTAGACATTGCTACTTATGTCATGAGAAAGGTCACGTCGCTTCTTCATGCACTAGTGGTAACCTATCCAACCCAATTATTATTGATGATATCTATTCTCTTGGGAAGGATAAGGTTGGCAATGTGTTTGCCAAGTTTGTTGGTACTCAAAGTGGTTTGAAGCAAAGAACCATTTGGGTAGCCAATCCTATTGTGACTAACCTCTTAGGACCCAACTTGGTTGGGGACCAACAAGCTCAAACTTGATCAATAGGTGTTGTTGGAGGACATTGGAGACTTGGCTACATTATGAAGAATTAAGGGGACTTCATCATTCTTATTGTCTCAAGCCAAGTCATTCGGATTATCAAGTTTCTATCTTATATCCAATGTTCCTCCTTGCGGTAACTCGTGCTTAAATTGTTTACATTGAAAGTTACTTGCCCCTTTGCATGTTTGGCTTTGTTCCTTGCATGTGTTTGTATATGTTGTGCTTCCAACCTGATTATCTTGAGCAATCAAGTATGTGTGTGTTGGTTTGAAAATCATGTACGTGTGTGTCGTTCGCTGAGCCTTTGTGCATCTTCGTCATATCTTAGTTGGCTCTTGTGAGAGATTAATGGAATATCCCATTATGGGGGAGTGATGTGCTTTGTGCACTTCACAATCCTATAAATGTGGGTACATGGGAAATACCACTTAGTATTGATATTGCAAGCTTATCTAGTCACTATGTGGTATGTCTTCTCATGAGAAATTTAAATTCTAAATAGTCCATTAATTATCTCTTGTTGGATCCTTTTATTTGCCTCTTGTTTATCTTAATTGGTATCACTTTATGGGGGAGTAATATGCTATGTGTATATTACTAGCCTAGAAAATATGTACATCTGAGATATTGTCACCTAGTGTTGTTATTGTAAATTATCTTGTTCCTAGGTGGCATGTTAGCTCTACAAGTTGCATTTTACTTGTGTTTGGTGTGAAGATGATGTTGGATATCCTTGTTATCTACCACCGGGAATTATTTCCATTTACTTCCTGTCTTATGACAATAGGTACTCACTTATGTGTGGTCGAAATTATTGATCATCTTTACATTGGCCTTTGCTTTTATTTGCCCTCATTTCTTGCCAAGATTGTGTCAACTCCCATTGTCTTCCATAACACTTGTGGATCTTGTTAATTTATTGATCTTGTCTAGTGTTTTCTAGATATAGTGAAAGTGGTGATCCCACCTTGTGCATTTTGTATTCAAATGCAAATTCTTTATAATGTACTAGTCTTGGGGGAGCTATCCTATTTTCTATAAAACACCCATCTTGCGATCCTTTTCAAGTGTGTGTTGGTGGAAGGCAAGCCGTTTTCGTTTTGGTACTTTGTGCCATCATGAAACTTTGTAGAGAGCTTGGTTTGTTTGGAACCATCCTCTCTTTTGGGAGTTTGATATCTTTTTTTGAGTGTGCCAATGGATATCTCATCCTTGTTGTATCTGTTTGATATCCTCCAAGTAATGATTTATTCATTTGGTATCTTTTCTTCTCTTGGCATTTCCTTGTCATTTGGTATCGGTTCTTGAAAGTCTTGAGCATGCATATTTACTTCATGTAGTATCTTTGGCATGCTTCCTTTCTTTGACCCAATATATAGGGGAAACTCCTCCTAGTCTCAAATTGGATGAGATGTGCATGAAATTCATTTTCATATCTATATGCACATATCTATGTGGAGTTTGTCCTATGTATATTGGTGTTTCTAACTCTTTGGTCCCAATGAGTTTGGGTACCATTTTGTTTGTGTTGTTTTTCTAGGAACAATTGGAGATACATTGGATGCTCGGCTCACTCACAAGGAAGGTGTTGTCATCATGTGCATACTGGAGTCGAGCTACGATGATCAATGAACTACTATCTACCTTCAATTGGTATCTACTACATCCTTCCAATGTTAACTCGGTAACAAGTATCTTCTTATTCTTCATGCACACATTTCTTGCATCAACCTTGTGTAGGTTGTATCATGGCATGTTATTCTTTCATTCTTGTGATACTTGTTTCCTTTCTCAAAGTATCCCAACAATGATCTCTTGTTGCTAGTTGTGATGTCTTTGTTGTTCGTGTGTGGACTTCATTTATATACAATAAGACCATATCTAGCCATGTGCTATGCTTCCAAGCAAATATCTTATGGGTATATGTATGACCTCCCTTTGGATATCTTGTTCCTCGTGTTGTAATTATTTCGGATGTACATCCTTCTTTGTAGATATTGTCTACCTAGAATCTTATACACTTGAGAGAAGTTGCATATCTAGATGATATCCTTTCTTTCACGTCCACCTTGTCTTTCTTATGTTATTTCTTTGGTGGCTCCGTGAGAGCTTTTGCCTTGAGTGTGTGTCTTATCTCGTTGCATCTTGATGCACTCTTGTGTGGTGAAGATTATTTTCCTCATGCTTATCTTTACGAGGCTTTTCCATCTTAATTAGTATTCCTCGTCTTGATGAGGCTTTCATCTTCTATCTTCACCACGGGTTGTCACAAGCATAGGTTCTTTATATGCTTATTAGTAAGCTTGTGAACCAATTTGCTAGTTGTGTGTGGGAATGATAGGTCGTGCACCGTGTGCCTCACTCTTTCAAGACTTTATTGATGTTTAATGCTCATCCGTACATTAGTCTTCTCAAGTGCATTGCCTTGACTCACTCACATCATTTTGGTTTAGCCCATTCTTCAATTGCCTCTTTTACTTGTTGCTCAACCATGTGTTTGTTGCAAGTACTAGGCTTAGTTTCCTATATGCTCACTTGCACTTGTTGTTAGTTTCTATTGATTTTGGGGGAGCTATGATCCTATTTTGTGCACTTTGTATCCAAATAAGAATATCCTTATGTGTGCACAAATCATGGGGAGCTTCTCTAGTTTCTCTAGAACACTCCTTTAGTCATATCATAATATCCTTTATTCATGTGGCTCGTAGGATCATTGGCCTAGTTGGTTCAATTGGTATCTTTTGATAGCTTACTTCAATTGGTATCTTTTGATTGCTTGATTGCTTGTGTCTCTCTTTGTAATGTCCTTGTGGCATATCATTCCTTTAGCAATCTTGGTGCCTCAATATAGTTGGTCTCCCTCCAAGTATTACCGTTGGATATGTGTATTGCATTCCACTCTCTTGTTGAGAAATACACAATTTATGGAGGAACTCAATCTATATTGGCCTTCTAAGCTTTTCGCCCATTTTGGCAATCGATGTCAATGGGGGAGAAGTTTAAGAGAGTTTAGTGGAGAAGTCTTTAGAGTTTTCTCCTTTCTTTGGTTTTTTTCCTAAGCATTTGCATCTCATACGCATGCATCATTGGTTGTTGCATTGCATGGTGATGCATAATTCCTTGTATAAACTCTCTTGAAAGTGATTGTCATCAATTACCAGTGATGCATAATTCTTTGTATAAACACTCTTGAAAGTGATTGTCATCAATTACCAAAATGGGGGAGACTGAAAGAACATGCGGTGCCCCCATGTTTGGTTTTGGTAATTGATGACAATCTCTATGGACTAATGGTTGCCTTGAGTTATATTTGAAGGTTTTGTCCATAGGCTTTTCTTGGAGTACATGTGTTGGTTTCAAGGAGAGTTGGTGTCGACCAAGGTGCTATTCAAGGAATTATCCAAAGATTGGTCATGTGAGAGTTGAGCTTATTGCAAGCATGTCTTGAAGAAGAAGATTGTGTGATCATTCATGTCTACCTGCAAGATATCATCCAAATGAAGAGAATTGAAAAGATTCAAGGTTGATCAAGATTAAGTCAAGAATGAATCAAGTTGATCAACACACGAAGCATACAAGATGTACTGAGGGATCAAGTGATCCCATGGTATGGTAAGCATTGTCCATTGCACTTTGTGTACTAACCCATGGTCTATGTGAGAGTCTATGTGGGGTTAGGTACGTGTCCATGGGCTTGCGTCAAGAGGATGATATCATACAACCCATGGGAAGGATGACATCAAGTGGTGATCGTCATCAAGATTGCCGTGTGCAAGTTCAAGTGGAGAATCACGAAGAGGTCAAGTGCTTGAAGCTTGCCATCCATTGTGGTGTCAATGGACTTGCGAAGATGTGCCGAAGAGTGGCTCACCCATAGTGGAGTATGGGGGAGCAATCATCTAGTCTCCATCGACCCAACACAATCAAGAAAGGTGGTCCATCTTGAGGAGGACAAGATCATCATCATCTAGCTCAAGTGGATCATGTGCAAGGCAAAGGTTTGCCCTTGATAGGTTTTCTATTTTACCGGTCTCATAATGGTAGTTGGGAGATCGGGTTATAGGATCAATTGCCGTACTATCAAGGGGGGCTCTCGATGAGTAGTTTGATCGTATCATTCGTTGAAAGCTCAAACCATTGCATCCTTGCATCATCTGTCTTGGTTCTTGTTTGGGTCTCTTTGAGAGTCTTAGAGCTTATGGTCATCTTGATGACAAGCTCGAGTTCATCGAAAACGGAGTTCACATGCATCTTCTATGATGTTTTCGATGTTGGAGGTTTTGCCGGTTCTTCTCGGTTGGAGGTTGGCAATGTGTTTGCCAAGTTTGTTTCCCTCCTCTTTTTGTTAGGCATTCCTCCCCTGGCTCTTCAGCGGCAGTAGGAGCGGCAGTAGGAGCGATAGTACCGCTCTTGTGCGGTAGTACCGCTGGGCCAAGCGGCAGTACCGTTGCGGCCAACGGTAGTACCACTGGCTACATCGGTAGTGCCGCCCATTCTGCTCTACCTCTCTGGTAGTTTTTCAGCTCGTGTTTTTCTCTCTCGTTGGGGTGTTTTGACCATGCTAAGTGGTAGTACCGCTCCTCCAGCGGTAGTACCGCTCGTGTGCGGGCTGAGCACATAACGGTTGGATTTCCCCCCTCCTATAAAAGGGGGTCTTCTTCCCCAATGAACCTAATCCTTTGAGCTCATGTCCTTCCCCCATTGTTGACCTTCTTCGAGCTTGCTAACTCTCAATCCCTTTATGGATTCTTGCTAGTTTTTGAGGGAAAAGAGAGAGGAGATCTAGATCCACATTTCCACCAATCACTTTCTCCTCTATGTGAAGGGAACCCCTTGGATCTAGATCTTGGAGTTCTTGGTGTTCTCATTCTTGGTCTTCCTCTCATTTTCCTCCCTAGCATTAGTTGCTTCGGTGGGATTTGAGAGAGAAGGACTTGGGCACTCCGTGTGCCCTTGCCATTGCATTTGGTGCATCGGTTTGAGTTCTCCATGGTGATACGTGGAAGTTACAAGTTGAGAAGCTTATTACTCTTGGGTGCTTGGTACCCTTGAGCTTGTTCCTCTTGGGTGCTTGGGCGCCCTAGACGGTTGGTGGTGCTCGGAGCTCAATCATTGTGGTGTAAAGCTCCGGGCAAGCGTCGGGGTCTCCAATTAGGTTATGGAGATCGCCCCGAGCAATTTGACGGGTACCGGTGACCGCCTCCGAGGGTTGCCAAAGTGTACGGGTTCGGTGACCGCCCCCAAGGGTTGCCATTTGTTCGGGTTCGGTGACCGCCCTCAAGGGTCCCTTAGTGGAATCACGGCATCTTGCATTGTGCGAGGGCGTGAAGAGATTACGGTGGCCCTAGTGGCTTCTTGGGGAGCATTGTGCCTCCACACCACTCCAAACAGAGATTAGCATCCGCAAGGGTGTGAACTTCGGGATACATCATCGTCTCCGTGTGCCTCGGTTATCTCTTACCCGAGCCTTTTACTTATGTACTTTACTTTGTGATAGCCATATTGTTTCTTGTCATATATCTTGCTATCACCTAGTAGTTTATCTTGCTTAGCATAAGTTGTTGGTGCACATAGGTGAGCCTAGTTGTTTTAGGTTTTGTGCTTGGCAAATTAACCACTAGTTTTATTCCGCATTTGTTCAAGCCTAAACCGTAATTATTTTAAAGCGCCTGTTCACCCCCCTCTAGGCGACATCCACGATATTTCACCATCTCCGGAGCAGTGCAGGACCAGCCCCACCCCTGGCCCATCAGGCCCAGATGGAACGCGGCCACCGGCTCCTCCTCCATTGCCTCCTCCCTCCTCTCCTCCTCCTTGACAGCCACCATTTGCAGCTCGGGGAAGGCGACGTCGCCGACGGCAGAGAGTGCCATCGCCTGCTCCAAGCCGTCCCATCGGCGCTCGTCGTGGGTGTACATGGAGTCGTCCATGACACGCTGCACGAGCCGGGCCTCCTCCTCCGCTGTCATGCGAGGAGGTGGAGGTGGTGACGGAGACGGGGAAGGCGACGGCGTGGGCGTGAGGCCACGCACGCGTGTACTCCCGCGCGCCTCTCGACGTGGCCGCCGCGGCCCCGACACCGTGCCGACGAAGTATGACGCGCAACGCGTGTCGTGCTCGTCGCGGAGCCACGTGTCCCAGAGGTCGAAATCTGGGGGCGTACCTGTCGTCGTAGAATAGGTCGTCGGGGAGGAGGCGGCGGCGGCGCTCGATCTCATCGCTGCGCGCGCAGCAGCTCGCCGGCACAGGCGGGATCGGGACCCGGTCGGCGCTGAGGTGCCATCCGTTGGGGAGGTGGACGTCGCTCCACGGGACCGGCGTCCTCGTCTCCCAGTAACTCCGGCACACGTCCGTCGTGAGGTACTGCCGGTCGCGCTCGCCGGCGGGCCTAGGGTTGATGGTGAAGGGGGCCGGCGCGGGGGCTCGACGGGAGGAGCGCGGCGAAGACACGGGCGGAGACGCGGACTCTTCCTTCTTCACGGAGCCGCGACGGCGCCCCGAGGAGGAGCCGGCCTCACGGTCGTGCTTCCCCTTGCGGTTCCAGAAGCCCATGGCGAGGTGTTCGGCCGGCGAGCTCGAGGACAATGGAGAGCTCCGGCTAGGGTTCGGCACTGTCGGGTTTCGAGGAGGCCGCGGGGTGGCGTGGGGCAGTGTGGACGACGATCGGTCCATGCTTCCCACTTAAAGAAGGATGGCGACCGTCCATGTGCGGATGGCAGGTGGGGCCGCCCACTCGTGCGCATTGATGTGGGCCGGTGGGAGGTAGGTGGCCGCCTGCCACGCGGCCCCGACGTGGACGAGGCGCACGTCCGTTTGATGTCCGTCGCAGCAAGTTTGCACTCGAAATGGATCGGCCCGGATACAAAACGGACAGGATGGGTTCGGACCGTCGCGCGCTGGGCCGTCTCGTTTGTTCCTTTTGCCCCAAACGAACGGGGCCGGATAAGATAGGGTCGCGCGATGGAGTTGGCCTTATGTGTTGGAAGCAAAGTCCAGTGTTGTTATTGTTTGAGGTTGTGCAGATGGAGTGGGTAGTGACAACTGACAAGGCCGAAAGATCCTTGATCAGGCGCGCGCGCACCTGAACTGAACGAATCGTGGGGCCACTTGTGTTGGAATGATTGTTCGTTTCGGCACACCGAATCAAGATGCATTTGGCCATGTTTCTGCAACCCCCAAATAAGGATACCCTCCAAGTAGCTAGGCGTATATGTTGATGCAAGTAGCCCACTGCTGGTTACGATATGCTCCACGAGTAATCGTGTTATCTAAGTGATAAGTATGTTTTTTGGAGATTGGATTGGTGCCTAATTGATTTCAGACAGCCGATTGTGGTATCCTAGCTTAGCATCCTGTGCAGGAGTAAGAGACGGTCGCTAGTGCTCGCCGCGCTGACCTACCTAGCAAAGCGGGTCTCCACTTTAACTGGGACACGGGCTTTCAGTCGAGCAGGGCAGTCCAGCGCGCGGCAGCGCGACACGTAAACGCCGTTGTTTTCAGGCGACAGAAGGCGCACCCGGAAAGGAGGCGGGCCTTCTCGATCTTCTCCGCCCACTCTGCCGCGGAGCCAGGCCACAAGCACAAGCAGGCCACGCCGAGGACGCGATGGACGGCCGCGCCCACATGCCGTTCCAGGGCGTGGGGATGCACCACGGCTCCACTACTTCCACATGTTTATGTGTGATCCTCCGCGTCCCCGCCAGTACGCGACGCCCATACATCTCAGCCTTTTCGGATTCCGATGAAATGATCATGCACGCCGCCGTAGGGTCGCTGTTCCGGGCATTTGGTTGGGTTCCTGCCGAAAGGAGCCCCGCAAGCAGGGGCGAATCTAATAGGGGGCTTTTAACAGGCTTGAGCCCCCCTCCAGCACTGAAAAACGTTTTTTACTACTAGTCTTCAGGCCCAATTTAGTCACTTGCCAGCCCAACCTTTGAGCTTACCTTTTATTTTTTGTCTAGATTCGCCACTGCCCGCAAGGACGCACGTACTCCGCCCGCATGCATTGAGTAAAGTCTGAAAAAAACCATGAGGTTGTAGAGGCCGACATGAATAAATCCCCACCTCCAAATTCTGAAGTCGATACCCTATACTCTTTGATCCCGGTCTATCTTGACCCTAGATATGTTTGGCACACTGGAAAAGCACAATCCTGATCGGAAACTCTCTTCTCTCACGGTTGCGTGGGTCAAGCCACATCTTCTTCCTCGCGCACACCTCTCTCCTACTGTTACCTTTCCTCACAGATCCATCTATGTCTATCGGGTAGATGCTCCAGGGAAGGTGGCGGCGAGTTGACGAGCTATAGCCTGCAGGATGCATCGGCGGGAGTAGATGCATCCGGGGCGAGCCTGCTGTCATATGGTGAGCAAGGAGGCGATGATGGCGGTGGCAGCCATGTGCATGACAAATTGACAACCAAGGCAGCTGAGGAGCTAGGACGCCAACGGAGAGGAGTTGTTTGCCATCAAAAGGACGAAGGCCGTCATCAGGGATCACCGGACGAGGCTCGACATCTCCCTCGGCTTCGTTGACGTCGTCTGTCTACGGGCCGCCGCCGTTCGCAACGAGAAGCTCCTGCCAAAAATCACGAAGGTAAGGCGTCAGGGGTACATCGCCGCTGCTGAGGCCGATGCATGCGGCCACCGCGGCGGGCGCACTCGCGTCAGAGCACTGCGGCTGGCGCGTGACCTGGAGGCCTGTGTCGAGTCGCAGCGACGACGGTGCTCTGGGATGGGTCTCGAGCTACGTCAAGGACCCCATCTCGCTGCAGCGCCGCTAGCCCCTGCTCCTGACATCGCAGTGGCTTGACATCTTGCTATGGCCGCCTCCCGCTGCATCTTAGCAGACGTGGTCTGTGGGCACGCGCGACAAGGGGGACGATGACTACAACCACCTAGCTTCTCTGTATTCACGACGATATCGACAAGCACCGACTCAGGATCGAAGTTCCGCCGGAAGACACACACATACATGGATGGCTTGATGTATGACTGAACTAGTACATGAGTCTGGTTTGGTTGATTAGATGATCTCTTCTGGATACACGCACACAAGACGCCGGACACGGATGGATTGCAACAGGCCCTGTGATGCATAATGTTTTTCTTGTCTTTTCATAATAATCAAAATGTAGTTCACAGTTAATCTCGACAGCGCCAACAATCAGTCGATGGACACCGACACCGCGGCCATGCTCGCCTCCGAGGAGATGCATATGATAGGTGGGTCTATATTGTAAGTCACAGTAAAAATCAATCCCGGCTAGGATCGTGCCTTCCTATTACAACAAACAAGATTTTACTCATACACAGCTTGGATTGACCGGAATCTGTAAATACTGAGTACCAACTTCAGGGATTTGAAGATGAGGGTTTGTTCCCGTTGGCATCTATAATCTCAAAGTTTATTTCAGACTTTACTCAGCATCATGTTGGGTTGGGTTGGGTTGGGTTGGGCGGCTGCGGCACTGACCGGGACGTGCGAGCAAAAATGTCCAGGGCATAGGGGCATCGTAGGCAAAATTTCATGTTTTGGCCCTTTTCTGATATCTACGCGAGATCTGATTCTAGTTTAATTTTTTTTTTGAGATCTGACCCTTTTGCTACCGTCAGGGTCCATGACGGTAGGGTGTAACACTCTACCGTCAAGGACCTTGACGGTAGAAAACATCCCTACCGCCAAACAAAATGACGGTAACATGTACAACCCTAGCGTCAAGGTACTCGGCAAGTAGGCACAAGTACACACGGTGTTCAATACTTAGCAAAATTTCGCGATAGAGTGTGCAACCCTATTGCCAGGGACCTTGGCGGTAGGCAGTTATACCCCACTGTCATGGACCCTGACAATAGCAAAAGAGTCAGATCACAAAAAAAATTCAAACTAGCGCTAGATTTCGAATAGGTATCGAAAAAGGGTCAAAACACAAAATTTAGCCGCCATCGTATTGGAATGCCGGATTGCATGAACTGTTTACTCTGTCTTTTCTTTTCGTTTCTTGGTTCACGGTGGAAAGGAGGCAATACCGACGCATGCCGTCCGCATGCGCCCAGCGCGCACTCACGCGTGGCGGTTCACAAAGCTGTGTCCCGTCATGGGCATATGCGGTTCATCTGTTGCTCCAACTTTGCTACAAGTACAAAGCTGAGCGTAGTCTTGGTACGAGTATACGGACGGAAGATGAGCATGTGTGGCTTACAGACCTGCCCCTTGATGTAATCGGTGCTGTCGCCGGTGATTTAGCCGTGCGCACTAGCTAATGAAATGCATAATGTTTCATATATAAAAAAAACTGAGCGATGTCAGTCGAATAGTTACTGTGCGAGGTGCTCTCGGGACAACAGAGTCAGCTCTCTTTTTTCTTTTTGCGAGATGGCATCAAAGTCAACTCACTGAAGCAAATTAAAACAACATATTTACCAACTGAAAGTTTTCTTGACTAAACCAAACAATTAGCTAATTGTATTTACACCAATGACCCGTCTTCATGTATCTAAATAAACACAAGACATTTGCAACAGATCAAAAATATTGAAAGAAATGCAAACAACATCGATGGGTCATAAAACTGTAAGTCCCGTCAACGTTTTTCTAACTCGGCGTTTCTCTTTTTGTGTATTGATTTTTTAAATGACTAGTGAAAACATTGCAGAAGACTGAGTGTTGACGTATAATGTGTTGTCTAGTCTATTGCATCAGATCAGTCTTATGGTTGCATTGTCTAGAGCATGCATTTTTATATGGTATCAGAGCTAAGAAGTCTTGAGTTTAAGATTCGGCTAACGCAATTAAATTGCAGCCCACTTTCGGTCCACGTTTAGACTTGAGGGAGCAACACGTGAGAAAGAATGTTGACGTATAATGTGTTGTCTAGTCTCTTCCATCAAATCGGTCTTTTGATTACATTGACTAGAGCATGCACTTCTACACTGAGCCTACACAAGTTGGGCTAGTAACCTCGAAGGTTTTGAAAAGCCGCTTGAACGGCCTACTCGAATAGTCAAGGTTCTGATATATCCCTGAAGCGCCGTGGTTAGGGAACACACCCTCTGCATGCCAAGTCGTTGAGTCACCGTCTCCTAGTCGTATCGGTGACGAAGAAGACCGGCAAAAGGAATGGATATGAGAACCCATGAAAACTCAATTGGAACCATCATCGCCACAACCCCCCACCAAACAAGAAGCATTGGACAACAATCTACGAGATTTGAATCCATCAATCTACGGAACTAAAACACCACAAGATCTCCAGGTGGATCGTGTCAGGCATAACGACAACACCAGGACCAAGACAACGTTGTGGACTTCTATGCTCCATTACCACCCTTGGGTAGTCGGATCAGTCATTCCATATTATATCCAATGTCAGAATCAGGCATGTGGATAGTATCAAATATCTTTGTTCGAAAAACAAGTGGTAATATCCATTTTCTGTCGAATGTGTTCCAGTTTCACCATGATTGTTACTATATACTGTTATTAAATGGAAAACCCAACAAATATATAACATGGAAAAAATAAGCTTCAATAATTGATTGTTCATAATTAACTACCCCACCCCTATGTCTATTAGTATTGCAATGTTATACTCCCTCCGTTTTTATTTACTCCCCATATTAGCTTTGATCTAAGTCAAACTTTATAAAGTTTGACCAAGTTTATCGAAAACAATCTAAACTATCACAATAACAAATATATATAATATGAAAATATATTGAATGATGATTCTAATGGCATTGATTTGCTATTGTGGATGTTAATATTTTTTTTGTATTAACTTGGTCAAAGTTTACAAAGTTTGGCTCGAGACAAAGCTAATGTGCGAAGTAAATAAAAACGGAGGGAGTATCTACTTGAATTATGTATGATTCCCTACTTGAATTCTATTTGATAGAATTAGCACCAAAAGTTGTTCGGTCGATCATACAAAAACTAAATCATTTTTGTCGAGAGGGTTGAGTTAATGATTTTTTAATGTGAAACATTTTGCAAAAGGATAGTATGAAAAATACCTATAAACTTTACCTTTACAAATTGAACAACCTGCATTTGAGAAAAAGGTAAGGACCACAATCCCTTAAATTTACCGTTGAAACTCTTTGAAGAAGCCATGTGTTTTTCACAAGCATTTGACAATTAGAAATTGTCAAAATCTAACAAAAAATGTAAGCTTTTTTTTGCATGATAATATGTGTATCATTCATTTAATAAGATCATTTGCTCTCTCCCCCTCCCAAGTCACCCCTGTGTGGCGGCCGGAAGGCCCCCCGACCCCGTTGACCCGCCTCCCCCTCTCCTCCTCCTCGTCCTCCCTCGCCACCGCCCGAGGGCGCGGCCAGGCGAAGCCTTGCCGTCGCCGGTGGCGGTGGGGACTCGGGGCCCTCCCACTCGTGAGGGACTAGCGTGGGTCGGAGCCCCCGGGCCAGAGCGTGGCATGCGGCCGGGCGTCACAGTGGGGGGTGGCAGCGTGCTACTTCTTGAGCTTGCGTTGGTTTTTTCCTTGAAGAGAAAAGGGCGATGGAGCAAAGTAGAGATAAGTATTTCCCTCGGTTAGAGAACCAAGGTATCAATCCAGTAGGAGACAACGCACAAATCACCTAATACCTGCACAAACAATCAAACAACTTGCACCCAACGCGATAAATGGGTTGTCAATGCCTTCACGGTCACTTGCAAAAGTGAGATCTAATAGAGATAGATGAAACTAAACAAATGATAAAGTAATTATTTTTGGGTTTTTTGGTTTATGGAACGCAAAGTAAAAGATTGCAAAATAGTAGATCGGAAACTTATATGATGGAAAATAGACCAGGGGGGCATACATTTCACTAGAGGCTTCTATCAAGATAGCAAATAATATGGTGAGTGAACAAATTACTGTCGAGCAATTGATAAAAAGCTCAAAGTTATGACGATATCTAAGGCAATGATTATGAAATATAGGTATCATGTTCGTGTCAAGTAGACCAGAACGATTCTGCATCTACTACTATTACTCCACACATCGACCAACTCCTGCCTGCATCTTGAGTATTAAGTTCATAAAGAACAGAGTAACGCATTAACTAAGATGACATGATGTAGAGGAATAAACTCAAGTAATATGATGTAAATCCCATCTTTTTATCCTTGATGGAAACAATACAATACGTGCCTTGCTGCCCCTACTGTCACTGGGAAAGGACACCGCAAGATTGAACCCAAAGCTAAGCACTTCTCCCATTGCAAGAAAAACCAATCTAGTTGGCCAAACCAAACCGATAGTTCAAAGAGAATTACAAAGATATCAAATCATGCATATAAGAATCAGAGAAGATTCAAGTAAAATTCATAGATAAGCTGATCATAAATCCACAATTCATCGGATCTCGACAAACACACCGCAAAAGAAGAATACATTGGATAGATCTCCAAGAACATCGAGGAGAACATGGTATTGAGAGTCGAAGAGAGAGAAGAAGCCATCTAGCTACTAGCTATGTACCCGTAGGTCTGAGGTAAACTACTCACACTTCATCAGAAGGGCAATAGAGTTGATATACACTACAAGAAATATGTCAACTTGTGACCTTCTCTTAGTGACCCCAACTGAATTGGTCGTAAATCCACGTCCATTTCGCTTGGAAGGGCTCAAACCCTGAAATTGCTTACACCAAATGGTCACAAAGCAGACAAGAGTGGCCAATGACCTTATTTCTACCTGATTACGACCAATATAAATGGTCATGAGGTTGTGAACGTGGATGCATTGGTACTTATTGCTATGACTAGGCGCCACCTAATCAGTTTTGCCTATGTGTCATGTCCATGTGTCAATTTTTGCCCTAGGTTGTGAAGCAACCTATATTTTTGTCATTCCCAAAATTCCCCCCAAAAATTGGGCATTCTTTACTATCCAAATCATTGCCTCATGACAATATTCAACTCCATTTGCCTTGTAATCTTCCTCGGCAAATTTCCAAAGTTTTTGTTCAACTCGAACTGTTGTGAAGGAAGTACTAGCTAAGCATATCCTAATGAGCTGAATTTTTGCCACATCTTCTATATTCCCAAATCATTGCTCTCCACAAAATTTGAGCCCCATCTAATAATACATGTGTGGCTTCAATATTCATATTTCTGTCTAGTGTGGTATGTTGCAAAGCAAGTGACACCTAGGCTCCTCCATTTGAGCTGCAAAATTTCCAAGATAGTGTCCTTAGTAGATGATCATCCTCGGCCAAAACTCAGGCCCATTGGCCATGTGCATTTTCCGTACCACTAATCAAACACTTGGGCGCTAATTCATGTTTGAGCATTGTTCGGTCTCCTCGTGAGATTCTTCTGTTGTTATTTTCTTCCAAGTATCTACCTGAGGAGTGCCAAACCTACTAGACATGCCTAGGCTTCCTAGACCGCATGGCAACGCCACGGTCATGCGGTGACCACGCGACGGGCATGCGAGACTACACGCTTTGGAGTTGGGGCCCTGGGCCACCATCCAAACCTCAACGTATCACCACCAAACCATGTATTTATGCCTAAATAGATACTTATGTACCTAGAAATGATTTTTGGAAAAAATAAAGAGCAAACTATAAGGCAGCTGCAGTTCAAATTTGACCCGCTTCCTACTGAATCAGCGGAAATTTGTCTTTTTCACCAGAGGTGGATAAAACTTTTCTACACCCAACCATTTTGTCAATTGTGCATTAAACATGGCCTAGTATATAAAATTGATATAGTCCGTTTTTGCAACAATTATTTGGTAGTTCCTTCACAAAAAACCTCATTGCGGGCACTCGAAAAATGGAAAATGAATTTTCCGTGCAAAGAAAATGAAAACTCCCTTAGGCAACATTGTTTGGAATTCCAATATGCACCCTTGTGCACAATATGAGGTCATTTTAACAAACTATGCCATGAATGTGGCCATAAGATTGATTATTTGGCTTGAAAGCCATGAATCTTCACGGATGATAGCTCATTTCTGAGAACACCTTTTTTAAATTATTACCGTATTACAAGTTAATTATTTTTCCTGGAAACTTGGTCACATATGATGACACAATGCGAAGGTTTTCCAATTTTTTGATTTTGTTTTGAATTTTTATGCCTGTTTCAAAATGCGGTCAAAACAACGGGAATGACCGTTCCTAGCTAGTGGTTGAATCTTGGAATTTTTTTTGTGCTTCTATGATTAAATAGATACCTATGTACATAGAAATGATTTTTGGAAAAAAATAAAGAGCAAACAATGAGGCAGCCGCACTTCAAATTTTACCCGCTTCCGTCTAAATCGGCAGAAATTTGTCTTTTTCATGAGAGGTGGATCAAATCTTTTGACACCCAACCATTTGGTCAATTGTGCATTAAATATGACCTATTATTTTATAAAAATGATTTGGTCCAATATTGCAACAAATATATGGTAGGTCCTTCACAAAAAAAAACTCATTTCGGGCACTCAGAAAATAGAAAATGAATTTCTCGTCCAAAGAAAATGAAAACTTCCTTAGGAAACATTGTTTGGAATTCCAAGATGCACCCTTGTGCATAATATGAGATCATTTGAACAAACTATGCCATGAGTGTGGCCCTAAGATTGATCATTTGGCTTGAAAGCCATTGATCTCCATACATGGTAGCTCGTTTCTGAGAACACTTTTTTAAATAATTACCGTATTACAAGTTTATTATTTTTCCTGTAAACTTGGTCACATATAATGACATAATGTGAAGGTTTTCCAATTTTTTTATATTTTTGAATTTTTTATGCCCGTTTCAAAATGCGGTCAAAACGGCGGGAATGACCGTTCCTAGCTAGTGGTTGAATCTTGGAAAAAATTGTGTTTCTCTGATTATATAGATACCTATGTACCTAGAAATGATTTTTGGAAAAAATAAAGAGCAAACTATGAGGCAGCCGCAGTTCAAATTTTACCCGCTTCCTTCTAAATCGGCGGAAATTTGTCTTTTTCATGAGAGGTGGATAAAATCTTTTGACACCCAACCATTTGGTCAATTGTGCATTAAATATGGCCTATTATTTTATAAAAATGATTTGGTCCAATATTGCAACAAATATATGGTAGATCCTTCATAAAAAAACTCATTTTGGGCACTCAGAAAATAGAAAATGAATTTTTTGTCTAAAGAAAATGAAAACTTCCTTAGGAAACATTGTCTAGAATTCCAAGATGCACCCTTGTGCACAATATGAGATCATTTGAACAAATTATGTCATGAGTGTGGCCATAAGATTGATCATTTGGCTTGAAAGCCATTGATCCCCACACACGATAGCTCGTTTCTGAGAACACTTTTTTTTTTAAATAATTACCGTATTACAAGTTTATTATTTTTCCTGGTAACTTGGTCACATATAATGACACAATGCGAAGGTTTTCCAATTTTTTGATTTTATTTGAATTTTTTATGCCCGTTTCAAAATGCGGTCAAAACGGCGGGCATGGCCGTTCCTAGCTAGTGGTTGAATCTTGGAAAACCTTTTGTGTTTCTCTGATTAAATAGATACCTATGTAGCTTGAAATGATTTTTGGAAAAAATAAAGAGCAAACTACGAGGCAGTTGCAGTTCAAATTTGACCCACTTCCTACTGAATCGGCGGGAATTTGTCTTTTTCACCAGAGGTGGATCAAAACTTTTGACACCCAACCATTTTGTCAATTGTGCATTAAATATGGCCTAGTATTTTATAAAATTGATTTGATACAATTTTGCAACAAATATATGGTAGGTCGTTCACAAAAAAACTCATTTCGGGCACTCAGAAAATAGAAAATGAATTTTATGTGCAAAGAAAATGAAAACTCCCTTAGGCAACATTGTTTGGAATTCCAAGATGCACCCTTGTGCACAATACGAGATCATTTGAACAAACTATACGTGGTTAATATGTTGAATGTTTGCCCTAAATAAGAGGGTAAAACTAGAAAAGAAACATAACCTGAATTCTGACTGGTGAAATCCATTGTGGCATGGATCGATGACGTGGCAAACATCTGTCCATCCGTCCATCCATACATCCATCCATCCGTCCATCCAACCCACTGCAGCCTCTCTCTCTCTCTCGCACACACACGCCTGAACCCTGGCCAATCCAGATCCCTCCCCGCCCCTACTCCTCTCCCCCGATCCAGATCCCTCCGCCGCCGCCCCGTCCTCCCCTTCCTTTCGCCGCCCACCTCTCCCCTCGCCTCTGACACCCACCTGATCTCCCCTCGCCGTCGGTCTGCAACCGTCTGCACCCTCCCCTCCCCTCCACTCATCACAAGACAAGAGAAGGGGAGGGAGCTCTGTCGCCGGCGGCCATGGCGCGCCTCTTCCCCGTCCCAGATTAGATCCAGCACGTCCCCAACCGCATCCATCCGTCAGAGGCGCTGGAGGCGCACTGAGTGGGCCGACGCATCATGTGCCGAGCCATCTATGCGGTTCTACTGGGCGGCGACCCGGCGACGTCCGGCGCGCTGCTCACCCGTCGGCCTCCAACGCCGACCAGGCAGCCGCTGAGGCCGCTCCCATCGCCTCTGCGTGTTGGGCCTCTCCTCGTCGCTCGCGGCGACAGCCACCGCCGTCGAGCTCTATGCCATGGCAGCGGTCCTCCTCCGCAAACTCCTCCCCCCGACGGCCCCATCGTACCCGTCTACCGCAGCGCCGCAAGAGCATGTACACCGCTGGCCCGCTGCCCTTCACCTCTAAGGAGTTCCACATCACCATGCTCAAGGAGGATGACAGCTCCAGCCAGAAGAGGTGAGCCACCTCTGTGACCCCTCCATCCACCAGTGCCACCATCTCCAGCCACCGCCTCCATCAGCACCAACCTCCTCACACCACGCCTCCCACTAGACAGAGGGGCAGTCGTGCCTGGTGCCCCGCGCGACTCCCACTGACCGCTGCCGCCTCTACTGCTCCTCCCCTCACCATGCATATTGTCTGCTTCGCCCAACGCCTAGATGGCAGCAGCCAGCCAAGACCGCGATCGCATGTGACCACTGCAGCCAGCCTAAATGACTGCTTCCACTTCAGTTTGATACATATATGCAATACATGCTTAGGAATCCAATGATAGACGTGTAAATGACTTGCATAATGTGTGCTTGCGGGTGCAAAGGATGCCTAGCTAGTGATTTTCAACATTGTGATTCCTTATGCATTTGTCCCAGTAGCACTAACCACACACACCAAACATTGCAGTAATATTATCTTCGTATAATATATCTAGAAACCATGTAGGTTGCATTTACTTCTATTCTATTGTTGCATATTTCTACAAGGTTATGTGCTGTCAATTCAAAACAGAGAACATGTGTGGATCCATTTCTGTCATATGGCCTTATGGAGTATGCATGTCACTATGTGATTGTCTACCCGTAGATTCAGATCACCACACCCTCGGCCACTCTTATATGCTTTGCATTGATTAGAATAACAATTCACATCTGTCTATCCAGTAGCACCAAGCACTATCCACTATTTCTTCGCCCACCTGTAGCTAGCTGCCTAACTATGACCCTGCAGATCTAGTTGTTATCTTAGCGTTTCGACTTTCAGAGTTACTGCATGATGCGTGTCGTGCCGTTTCTTTTTGAAGTTACAGCACCAGCCTACTCCATGCATCTCCAAGCATCAGGCTGCTAGTAGTTTACCTGTGCAAGTCAGGCATCATTGGACCCTTGTTCAAAAATCAAGGGCTGGCTGGCGTCCTTTTTCTCGCCTCATTACCTGCGCAGGGTGTCTTTCTTAACACATTGTCTGAATTTTTTAACACATTGTCTGGGCTTGTGTAGCTAGTATTATAGGCAGGGTGTCTTTTTAAGTGAAAGTTCTTTCTAAGTATTTTTTTTCAACTGCTTGTCTGGGCATATATTGTTGTATTATAGGATGCCTGAACAGCGAGTCCCAAATTTGGGAACATGATAGACATCTAACTCCCAGTTTTGTATATATAAAAGTGAGCGAGTCCCGAATTTGGGGACAGGTAGGGGTCCATTAGGAACATGGCAGTTAATTTGCATAATCCTCGACCTCCTCCTGCAATCTCTCTTTCTCCCTTTCTTCTCTGAATTTCCCGGTGTTGTATAAGTCCGTAAGATTCAGATTTTAAGAGTACTTGCTCCCTGTACTTGCTCCATCGCTGCCTCGTCTAGTCGCTTGTATAATTTTGTTTATTAGTGTAACCTGAACCATGGAGTAGTACCCTGTTCACATATGTGTGATTATGTGTGTTCTGTAGTCTCTAGCTCCAGTACATGTGAACTATATGTTGTGGTGTAAATCATTTTCATTCTATCTTATAAACATGTTTCTTCAATAGCTATTTCTGTTCAAGTCTTGTTGTCACTGATGTTAGCATTTAGTTTGTCTCAAGTAAAAAAATACTAAAAGTACAGTGAAGATAATCTGAACCTCCCTATGTAGCTCGATTTGATTTGATGTGATTGGATTCAGTTTCCTCACACCTCTCTATTTTCATTGCAGGCTCTGTTAGCCGGTCTTCAATTCTTCATGCTGCTGCTGCTACTGCTACATGAGGACCCTCTTCAATTCTGCATCCGTTGCGACTACCGCAGCTTCCACCTCCAGAAGAGCACCTGCTCCTCGTGCGGTTACCTGGCCGCCCGCATCCGCAAGTGTAAGCTCCCCCTCCCTCCGTCCTAGATCTCTAGGTCTGTTGCTGTCATGCGCCATGTTCTTGATGTTACGCGACCTCATGTGGATGCCACGAACGGCGCTACTCCTACGTGCGGATTTGATTCACCGCATTAGTATGGGGTTGTTGTCTCGCCTTGGTTGTTCAAATTGAGATGCACCCAGTTGATTCGTCATCTCAGATCATAATTTTTCTGCATTCCCTGCTGTTGTAGCTTGTTGGATGCACAGTTTGATCTCCCAATGGGAATTATTAGTGAATGGTGATGTCTGTGTTCACGAGAATGGTGATGTAGTAGCTGGTATGCTTGATGCTTGTATGTCCATCTCTTTACTGTTTTGCTAGAACCATAAATCCTGATGCGCATGATGATCATGGTCTGGTTTGTTAGATCTATTCTGCTGGTGCTTAAAATTTGACATGCCTGGATTCTAAAACTCGGTCTTATAGTTTTCATTTCTATGATCAATTTAGAGAGTTGCACATGTCAGTATATTATATACCAAATAAATTCCTAGCTAGTGAGAACATTTTAGTCACTTCATGAACGCATACTGGTTAGTGTTAGTCATACTATTTATGTACATGGCATTTGCTGTCAATTCTTGGTTATAAGTTATTGGATCCCTCATTGGCTACTGTTTGATGTTATGTACCTATTCTTATTCTTATATGTTCATTCTTATTTCTTGCACAGGTGAAGTGCGAATCCATGTCCGAAGCTGTGAAGCATATCAGCAAAGAGTAGCATATTATGTGTTGTAGCTGTAGGCAGTAGTAGGCATATATGGGTTATAATATACTATAACGATTGTAATAGATTAATGCAGTATTGTTTTGGACCAATTTCATTTGCTCTCTAGTCTGTTTGAAACAATGATTGTGTATGTGATTTGAATACCCGTGAAATGGAAACCTGACAAGTCGGTCCAAGTTATAATGGTTGTTTGACAAATTTCGAAATTTCTAATGTGTGGGACCAATTTTAATCTAAGCATGACAAGTGGGACCCGCTGCAAAATAAAATGGCTGAAAATAGAAAATCAGTAGACTATAAAAAGGCTGCATTCTAGAATATAAAAGGCCAAATTGTTGGGCCAGGCCCATGTAGCTAGCGAAAATTAACAGAAAAATATATATTAAAAAGGCTGAATTAATGGGCTCGGCCCATATAGACACCTAATCGGACCGGGCTGAATCTTATCCACGTCAGCTTGCCACGCTGGATCCTACATGGCTTCGGGAGGCTGCTAGTGACCAAAATTTTGGTCGAAGAACCAACGACCTTTTACATATCACAGAGAAGGTCGTTAATTTCAGTTTATGACCGGCACCTTTTGACCTTCTATTTTTGGTCAAAAAAGGTCGCAAATGAAAAACAATGACCTTTCAGTGACCAATAGTGGTGGTCGCAAGTTGAGATATTTCTTGTAGTGGTAGAAGCCCTCCGTGATCAAATCCCCCTCCGGCAGGATGCCGGAAAAGGCCCCAAAGGGACAGCGGCCGAAGTGCACTGGAAGGGTTGTGCGCACGGGGTCTGTCTGGCTCATGTGCACGGGGTCCCATGTGCACGGGGTCCCAATGGCCCGTGTGCACGGGGTGCTCTGTGAGCGGATGAACTGCTCCGGATCCGTGGGTAATCTTGAAATTGGGGTCAAAATCAAAGGATGGAAGGTAGGGGAAGGTGGAGGAAAGCTAGATCCACTTGAAACCAAGCAAATCCATGGATCAAATCCAACAAAACATCATCAAAACCAACAAATCACAAAAAAATTTGGGGCTATTTTTGGTGGGGAATTTTCGAATTTATGATGAAATCAACAAAACTAGGCTAGAAAACAAAGAGGGGGACTCCAATTTCGTGAGAAACCATGGCTCATGATACCAAAATGATGTAGGGTGGAACCCTAAGTGGAGATCTTTCACGAATTGGAGGGGGAATCCCCAAGAACAAGATGAACACAAGAGGGAAAACAAGAGGAACACTCAAGAACAAGTCCAATCACCCATCCACTAGACAATCAAACACACAAGATCCACAAGGTACATGAACAATCAAAGGGAAATAAGATACATGGTAGAGTTCATCCCAAATCCTATGAAGGAGATGAGGGCTTGATGATCTAGATAGATCCTTCCCTCAAGAGTGTCTTCATCCACTAGGGATCTTCTCCAATGGAGGCCTTGAACTCCAATGGAGTGTCTCTCTCTCAAGAGGAATCCCACAAGGGGAGATACATGAGCTAAGCTCTAGTGTTTAGATCTATTCTTAGCCAAGTCTAAATGGAGGAGATGAAGGAGTATATATAGTCCTAGGCAAAGAGAGGGATAAGTGGGGGCGAAATGGTAAAACAAGGGCACAACCTGCAGCACCACACAGGGGGCCCCGTGTGCACGGGGTAAGTGGAGCCCGTGCGCACGGGGAATCCAGAGACCTGACGCAAGGGCCCGTGCGCACGGGGTCCGTGAGGCCCGTGGGCACGGTACACGCCCGTGTGCACGGGGTCTTCAGGACCGCCAGCCTGGGAGGCCCGTGGGCACGGGGTCGGAGGGGCCCGTGCGCACGGGGTCACCTGGAAGCTGCTGCCTTCTTCTTGGTGCTTCCTTCTCTGCTTCCAGGCTTCCCTTTTGGATGGTGTAGATGTTCTCTTCTTCTTTGACCCCTCCTCGATGAATGTGTAGCTCCGCTCACACCTAGGTATGCACACGAGAGAGGGGTTAAGTAGTATACCATCCTCGAAAGGTACAAGTGGACACGTGTAAAGGAGATGATTCACCTTTGTATGTATGAAGTAGATGTGGCACGTGTCACTTGCCAAATGGACTCTTGACATGGTGATGTCCATAGGATGCTCCGCATCATCTTAGATGGGATCTCACGGGAATAGAAGGTTGCGGTGGTGGAGAATTGTTTTCGTAGACGCTTTTGAGGGTTTGGGAATATATGTGAATATATAGGACGGAGAAGTAGGTCGGTGGAGTCACATGGGGCCCACAAGGCAGGGGGCGCGCCATCCCCCCTTGTCGCCGCCTCGTGGCTCTTCTGACTTGAACTCCAAGTCTTCGGGGTGTCTTCTGGTCCAAGAAATATCATCGCGAAAGTTTTATTCCGTTTGGTATTCTTTTTCTGTGAAACTCAAAAACAAGGAAAAAACAGAAATTGGCACTGGGCTCTAGGATAATAGGTTAGTCCCAAAAATAATATAAATGTGACGCCCCCGATTCAACGGTACACTAATCATGCACGCAAATGTGTACGATCAAGATCAAGGACTCATGGGAAGATATCACAACACAACTCTAGACACAAATTTAAATAATACAAGCTTTATATTACAGGCCAGGGGCCTCGAGGGCTCGAATACAAATGCTCGAAGACACAAGAGTCAGCGGAAGCAACAATATCTGAGTACAGACATAAGTTAAACAAGATTGCCTTAAGAAGGCTAGCACAAACGTAGCAACGATCGAAAAGGCAAGGCCTCCTGCCTGGGACCTCCTAACTACTCCTCGAAGTCGAACTCCACATAGAATCATCCTCGTGATCCTCTGGCTCCTGGACTCCATCATCTGGTTGCGACAACCAAGAAGAAAGGGAAAGGGGGAAAAGAGGGAGAAAAGCAACCATAAGTACTCATCCAAAGTACTCGCAAGCAAGGATCTACACTACATATGCATGGGTGTCAATGAAAGGGGTAGTATATGTGGACTGAACTGCAGAATGCCAGAATAAGAGGGGGATAGCTAGTCCTGTCGAAGACTACGCTTCTGGCCGCCTCCATCTTGCAGCACGTAGAAGAGAGTAGATGGTAAGTTCACCAAGTAGCATCGTGTAGCATAATCCTACCTGGCGATCCTCTCCTCTTCGCCTTGTTAGAGAGCGATCACCGGGTTGTATCTGGCACTTGAAAGGGTGTGTTTTATTAAGTATCTGGTTCTACTTGTCATAAGGTCAAGGTACAACTCCGGGTCGTCCTTTTACCGAGGGACGCGGCTATTCGAATAGATCAACTTCCCTGCAGGGGTGCACCACATTTCCCAACACGCTCGATCCCCTTTGGCCGGGCACACTTTCTTGGGTCATACCCGGCCTCGAAAGATCAATACGTCACAGCCCTACCTAGGCACAACAGAGAGGTCAGCACACCGGTTTAAATCCTATGGTGCAGGGGTCTGGGCCCATTGCCCATTGCACACCTGCACGTTGCATACGCGGCCGGTGAGTAGACCTAGCAACCTCCATTTCAAAGGAAGTTGCGTTACGCGGTCCAACTCGGCGCGCGCCGCTCAGTCGCTAATGTCACGAAGGCTTTGGATGATACCACGACGTCGAGTGCCCATAATTGTTCCCGCGTAGTTGGTTTGTGCGTATAGGCTAGTGGCCAGACTCAGATCAAATACCAAGATCTCATTAAGCGTGTTATTTTGAAGTAATCGTGGACGCCGACCAGGGCCAGGCCCACCTCTCTCCTAGGTAGTCTCAACCTGCCCTATCGCTCCTCCACAAAGATCCATCCAGAGGGCCGTCAGGACAAAGGTCCTTTCAGCCCCCAATCCATGAATCACCCGCGGGTACTCTACGAGCCGACCCGTCTTTAGTCACCACAAGTATCATGTATATGTATATAAGTATATACCCGTGATCACCTCCCGAGTGATCACGGCCCCATAGTATAGCATGGCAGACAGACAAGAATGTAGGGTCACTGATGATAAACTAGCATCCTATACTAAGCATTTAGGATTGCAGGTAAGGTATCAACAACTGTAGCAACAAAGACAGGCTATGCATCAGGATAGGATTAACGGAAAGCAGTAACATGCTATACTACTCTAATGCAAGTAGTAGAGAGAAGAATAGGCGATATCTGGTGATCAGGGGGGGCTTGCTTGGTTGCTCTGGCAAGAAAGAGGGGTCGTCAACACCGTAGTCGATCGGGGCACCAGCAGCGGTGTCAGTCTTGTAGTCTATTGGAGAGAAGAGGGGGAAGAAACAATGAATATAATGCAAACAGATGCACAGCGATGCATGACATGACAAGTAGCAGTGCTAGGGGTCCCCTAACACAGTATGGGGTGATACCGGTGAAGAGGGGAAACATCCAGGAAAATATCCCCGGTGTTTCGCGTTTTCGGACAAATGAATCGCAAGGGGAAATTTGCGTGTTTTCTATGCTAGGGATGCGTGGCGAACGAACGGGCTGCGTATCCGGATTCGTCTCGTCGATCTGAGCAACTTTCATGTACAAAGTTTTTCCATCCGAGCTACGATTTATTTTATATTAATTTTAAAAGATTTAACTCATTTTTAGCATTTATTTAATTATTATAAAACAACATTATCCAGAATAGTGTTTGCTGAAATCAGCATGATGTCAGCAGTCAACAGAGGTGTTGACTGGTCAAACAGATGTGTGGGTCCCACATGTCATAGGCTGAAGACTAACTATTTGTTGACATTTAATTAGCAGGTTAATTATAATTAATTAGTTAACTAAACAGTGTTAATTAAGTTAATTAATTATTATTTATTTATTTAATTCTTTTAAATAAAATAATTTAAAATAATTTTTTTATCGTTTTGGAGGCGGGGCCCTCCTGTCATGGGCCCTGGGGGCCTTATCGAGCATATGGGCGCGGGTGGGAGTCGGGACCCGGCTAGGCACCCGAGCGGGGCTGGTGGGTGCCGGGTCGCCGGACCTGGGCGCGTGCTGGCTGGCCGGCGGTCACGGCAGGGCGACTGCAGCCGGCCGGAGCAGAGCAGCGAGGTGAGGGGGCGGTGGCCTACAGGGGTGAGGTCAGGGCGGCCACGAGTGAGGCGGAAGGCGGCGGGAGCAGCGGGGCCGGCGAGGCCATGATGGTGCTGGGGTGGAGGAGGAGTAACAGTTGGGGCGTGGGGGCGGGGCGGCGCAGGCGCGCGACCGAGCCCGCAGCGGGCAGCAGCGGCGAGCGGGGGAGGCGGACAGGGGCAGCGGCAGTTGGCGCGCACGCGGTGGCGAACGATAGCGGCCCGAGGCAGCAGCAACAACCACACAACAGCAACAGGAGGAGGAGGCCAGGGGCGGAGTGCGGCGAGGGGAAGAAGGCCATGGGGTTGGCCGGGTACGGCTATCCGCGAGCGACGTCGGGCGACGGAGCCGAGCGCGGGGGAGTGGGCGCGGCCACGACGGAGAGCAGAGGGAGGGGGAGCTCATAGAGGAGTAGGGAATGGGACATCGGGGGTCGGGTGGTCAATGGGGACAAAGGCCGACGTCGGGGAGGCAGGCCGGCGAGGGAGGTGTGGTCGAGGCGGCCTTCAGCAGCATCGGGCGACGGCGTGAGGCGGTGCAGCACCAGGCAGCATCAGCGTCGAGCCCTGATGACCCACAAGTATAGGTGATCTATCGTAGTCCTTTCGATAAATAAGAGTGTCGAACCCAACGAGGAGCAGAAGGAAATGATAAGCGGTTTCCAACAAGGTATTCTCTGCAAGTACTGAAACAAGTGGTAATAGATAGTTTTGTGATAGGATAATTTGTAACGAGCAACAAGTAACAAAAGTAAATAAGGTGCAGCAAGGTGGCCCAATCCTTTTTGTAGCAAAGGATAAGCTTGGACAAACTCTTATATAATGTAAAGCGCTCCCGAGGTCACATGGGAATATCGTCAAGCTAGTTTTCATCACGTTCATATGATTCGCGTTCGGTACTTTGATAATTTGGTATGTGGGTGGACCAGTGCTTGGGTGCTGCCCTTACTTGGACAAACATCCCACTTATGATTAACCTCTATTGCAAGCATCCGCAACTACAACAAAAGTATTAAGTTAAACCTAACCATAGCATGAAACATATGGATCCAAATCAGCCCCTTACGAAGCAACGCATAAACTAGGGTTTAATCTTCTGTCACTCTAGCAACCCATCATCTACTTATTACTTCCCAATGCCTTACTCTAGGCCCAAACAATGGTGAAGTGTCATGTAGTCGACGTTCACATAACACCACTAGAGGAGAGACAACATACGTCTTATCAAAATATCAAATGAATACCAAATTCACATGACTACTAATAGCAAGACTTCTCCCATGTCCTCAGGAACAAATGTAACTACTCACAAAGCATAAACATGTTCATAATAAGAGGGGTATTAATATGCATATAGAATATGAACATATGATCTTCCACCAATTAAACCAACTAGCATCAACTACAAAGAGTAATTAATACTACTAGCAACCTACTAGCACCAATCCCGAACTTGGAGACAAGAATTGGATACAAGAGATGAACTAGGGTTTTGAGAGGAGATGGTGCTGATGAAGATGTTGATGGAGATTGCCCTCTCCCGATGAGAGGAGCGTTGGTGATGACGATGGCGATGATTTTCCCCTCTAGGAGGGAAGTTTCCCGGGCAGAACAGCTCTGCCGGAGCCCTAGATTCGATCCGCCAAGGTTCCGCCTCGTGGCGGCGGAGTTTCGTCCGAGAAGAAGGCTTGTGATTTTTTTGCCATTGAAAGACCTCATATAGCAGAAGATGGCCACCGGAGGGCCACCAGGGTGCCCACGAGGTAGGGGGGCGTGCCTAGGGAGGTAGGGCGCACCCCCACCCTCGTGGGCAGGGTGTGGCCCCCTGGTGAATTTCTTCTGCTGAGTATTTTTTATATATTCTGAAAATGTCTTCCGTGAAGTTTCAGGACTTTTGGAGCTGTGCAGAATAGGTCTCTAATATTTGCTCCTTTTCCAGCCCAGAATCCCAGCTGCCGGCAGTCTCCCTCTTTATGTAAACCTTGTAAAATAAGAGAGAATAGGCATAAGTATTGTGACATAATGTGTAATAACAGCCTATAATGCAATAAATATCGATGTAAAAGCATGATGCAGAATGGACGTATCAAGCCCCCGATCCGATCTGGATCGGGGGAGGGGGAGGGAAACGATGTGGGGGAGGAGTGGGGTGCGTGGGGTGTGGGGCGCGGTTAGGGTTTGGGTCTGGGGGATAAGGAGAGGAGTCGGGGGTGGCCGGCTGGGTCGTTCTGGCTAATGGGCCACATGGCCCAGTAGATTAGTTTTGTTTTCATTTTTCTTTTGTCATTTCCTTTTGTTTTCTATTTCATTTCTATTTTATTTTAAGTTCCTTTTTATTTTAGTTTTATAAAAATGAACACTAGCACCTAAATTTGTACTTATAATTATACTACTGCCACATTAATTCTCAACCCCCAAAAAATAGTTTAATATTTTATAAAATTCAATAGGCATTTATTTAATTGTTTTAACTACTATTTTAATTATCTTAGAGCCTTTAAACATTTTATCAAAGTTTGGTTTCTCCACCGTAATTTCTTATGCATTATTTGGCACAACCTGAACAATTTGGTTTTAATATTTGAAAACTTTTATTGTTTGCCTTTAATTAAATTTTGAATTTGTTTTGGTTTTGAACTATCGAGAGTTTATCAATAGTAAGCGAGGTGACGTGGCATCATTAGTGGGGGATCACTGTAGCTTAATTATCCGGACATCACAATTCTCCTCCACTACAAGAAATCTCGTCCCGAGATTTAAGAGGGGAGTAAGGGGGAGGGATTGGGTTACTAATAATCTAACGGATCTTCTCGGTCTTGGCTTCCCTTAACGAAGTGGTTAACCCATGGCATTGATGTCTTCATTACTCTGCTTCAGTCATCATGATGAAGCCGACATCCTTTCTTCAGGATCTCTATCGCCCCTACGAAAGGATAGGAGGGAAAACTACAAGGACAAATGTCTGCGAGGACTGATATTCCGCAATTAGCTCAGTGATTTTGGCCCAAGGTATCTCTCGAGTTGAAACTTAGGAAAACATCGAGAGCGAAGTAAGAAGGTACAATAAGGAGTTTCAAGCGGCTAGGCAATCATTCGATGCCTAATGAGAAGGTGAAAGGGTTTCAGGGCAACGAGAATAAGTAGTGCGTCTGATACCAAAATAAATCACTAGGAAGGTGGCTCGCGAATTACATACGAAACCAAATGCAAGGGATAACTTTGAAACAAGGATGTACAGGAGAGTCGGGTTTCGATCCCGTGGAACTGTGGGTTATGGGCCCACCATGTGGGTTGAAAGTAGGAGGAGCGGTGACATCTTGCATGGTCATGATAGCAAGGCATGTCAGAGGGTAGCATGTCGATTATGTCGGCAACAACATCGATACCAAGGGCGAGGGACGAAGAGAACCATTTTCCTGCTCGTTGAATTAGGCGGACCAATAGGCAAAGTTCTCGTCCATCGGTGGCTACCGAAATGTCATCAACAATAGTAACAGGGTCTTACTAACAGTGTTGTACAAAAAGGTGCTTACCTAAGCAGGGAATATTACTTCTTAGATAATATAGATCATAGAAAGGGTTTAAACTAACCAATGGAAAGGGAAAAGTGTCTATCAGATTTAATCAGAAAAATGGAAAGGAAAATGTGTTAAAACACATATTTTAGGGGTATATCCTTCTCAAGGACAAGCAGAGCATGATAGCCATGACATGATGTAATGTAGAAAACTCTTTAGGTAAGGGGGAGAGAAATTTCATGACATTACCCATGCAACGGTGTTTGGTAATTGAGAAAGAAACATTTAGCATTGGGCTTCAAATGTTCTTGTTGAAAATCAGAGTACCACAAACATGCTTTGAGATAGCATTGACATGGTCTTCGATCAAGGTCGGACTTTGGATACACAAAGGATCCATCAGGATCAACTCATAGAATAAGTCTTACAATTTCCTCATGGAAGAATGGATAACCTTGCTGAAAAGGAATCTATAACAATAGGGCCTCCGGTCAGGTGTGCTAGGCACGACATCACCTTAAAGGGTCACGTAAAGATGTCGTAACTCCTGGAAATATGTTCCAACCATCATATCTGACTGAAATTCAGATCTGATTGGGGTCAGGATACCTCAGACTCAGGATGCCTGAGAAGAAAAAGGTGTGACACGAATTGACGAGAAGACATCATAAGATTATCGGGAAATGAACTATGGAAGCGATTTCCGAAACAAGAGTTCATCATAAATCAAGGATATGTGAGGAGGTGGCTGATGGACTCAGCGACTATTCATCGAGATTAACAAAAGATGGATTTCCACAATGATGTGAACAAGGAGGAAACACTTGTCAGATCAAACGATATAATGATGTATGCTCGAGGAAAACATACACAATTAAACATCGGTTGAAAGGTGCACCCGAAATATGGGTTGGGTTACACGACCAATGTCGGAATGGAAATTTAGCAACAACACACTACATTGGAATAATTGTCCATTAACTCTAAAGTAACAAGGTTGCTAGAGATATTAAATTCTCATAACAGAGTTCACTCAACATGGGGACCAAGAGAAGAATGATGATGGTGAGAAGCATTACCGTATCAAGAATTTCATAAGAGGTGGTGAAACTCTCACGACATTCTTGACATAAAAGATGGTAATACTCCAATGTAAAGAAGCACAATTGTTGGATAGCAAGGAACTCAAGGTGTAAGACAAAACAAGGACAAGTTTGTGTTAAAAGGAAGGTAAGGATGTTGTCGATGGTAACTCAAATTACCAAGGAATGAGGATGGCACTTATCATCAAGAATTTTATTGATATCCTAGAAGGAGTCAAAATGTTGATGATGATCATGACAATTTGTTGTCGATAGGATCCACAAAGAAGCAATTGAACATCGACTGCATCAAGCAAAAGGATGGATGCATCAAAAGATTATTGGAGCCACAGATACGACACAAACTCGGGGTCAAGTTTGTTGTTCGAGGTGAAACAATAAGACGAGAAAATTGATGAAAGCTTAGTTCATCGTCGAAAGTTGTGCTCCGGGAATAAGGACCAGGTAGCACAGTCAAGGTTTAGCATGATGATGATGATGTAGTAAATCGGCTCGGAATGACTTGAAGGATTATTAAACTCGTAAGCAATGAAAATTTCTGAGAGTTATTGAATCGGAGTGCGGAATCGATTCACTTATCGGTGTTCTCGGGTGAAATAACTCAGAACCCAGGGGGAATCTGAAATCGGTGAGAAGCAATACTAGATGAAGACTCATAGGAAGTAAGACAGTTCTTTGATGTTCTTGAGACACTGGAGGGTATTACTCGAAGGAAGATTGACATAGGGGTTGCGGGGATGTATTGATCCACTGAAGGCAAGTGTTTTCACTTGCTTGAGAAATGGGATCAAGTAGAAAATATGGTCGGAACAACGATTGTAAAGGATAAATTCACAAATACCAGATGATATCATATCAAGGAAACAGTTATTATTACAAGAAGCTTCCATGATAAGATATACATCGTGTCCATGGGCATGAACACAAAGTTCAAGGTCGACTCCCACTTCTTCAATGTATAAACTTCCATTCGCCTCTCGCTTTTTCAAAAATGACATTAGTTGTTGAAAGTTTTACCTGATGCAATACCAAATAAGTATGACCTGTGAATTCTTTCGGGTTCTCACAGATTAAGGAAGGCATAGGTTCAACCCATCGGGGCACCGTAGAAACATATACCACAAACTTCAGGAGTAAATAACACAAGCTTAAAAGTAGAGCATGGTTGACAAAGCAGAGGATACAATTTACCAAAGGCATTATGTATCAGAGGAAAGGCTCACGGGCTTATTGAATAAGAAGGACGCCGTCGGATAAAATCCAACAAAGGATCTGGTAGCCCACAAGGGATCTGATGTGAGCCTCAGTACTCAACTAGAGGAAGAAGAATGCAAGAACATCAGATTATAGAAACCACTGACTAACTCAAAGCTCCAATGCAAAGGAATTATGATTTCAAAATCAAGGGATCAGAAGCAAACGCTCTGATTAAGGATGGATAAATTGAATAGCCTTAGAGATACAATCGATGGCAATTTGATTGGTCGAGATCCAACTCATGTTTAAAATGCGTCTGAGCCAGAAGGATGAATTCTAGAATCTGATTGAGGATTACGAGCGTTCGCAACATATTGTATCAATGGGCTCAAAATGATAGTGGCAAAGGATGCCAATAAGATTACTATACTTATGGGATTAACCATAATGCAAGAAAGCAAGAATTTCAAGAGCAATAAGCTGCTGAGGATTTTCGAAAGATCAAATAGTATTTCGAAGATTTTGGTGAAACACATGAACAACTGGGGAGAAACAAATCCTTGGTGTGTGTGAGGATTAATTTGTAGGTGTATTCAGGTGACAAGGAACCGCAAGGCAGTAGGCACAAGGATTCTCGGAACAACAACGAGTATTTCGGGGTATCTTGTAATAACAAGAGCAACTAGGAACTACGGTAAGAATGGAAAGTGCGTGTAGTTATCTATAGGGGTTGACGGTGGAAGTGAGTTGCAAACGCAATGAGCACAAGTTCTCGGGATAACATTGGAGAGTATCTTCTGAATCTTCTGGTGCAGCAGGCGATCATCTATAATAAGGGGCTCTCCGGAAGGAAGTAATTACGAGAACCTAGAGTTAGAGTTAGCAAAATCTTTTAACCCGAATAGAAGAGAGATCAGAGTCCCAAAGTATAGACGAGGAATAAAAGATCCTAATACCACCCAATGGCAACGTGGTCCCATGGGCTGCACAACCAAGTTAGTAAAAATATTTTCATCGACTAGACTCAACTTCGGCCAAGGACTATGGAAGGGGGATTCCTATAGGCAGTCGGCTCTGATACCAACTTGTGACGCCCCCGATTCAACCGTACACTAATCATGCACGCAAATGTGTATGATCAAGATCAAGGACTCACGGGAAGATATCAAAACACAACTCTAGACACAAATTAAAATAATACAAGCTTTATATTACAGGCCAGGGGCCTCGAGGGCTCGAATACAAATGCTCGAAGACACAAGAGTCAGCGGAAGCAACAATATCCGAGTACATACATAAGTTAAACAAGATTGCCTTAAGATGGCTAGCACAAACATAGCAAAGATCGAAAAGGCAAGGCCTCCTGCCTGGGACGTCCTAACTACTCCTCAAAGTCGAACTCCACATAGAATCATCCTCGGGATCCTCTGGCTCCTGGACTCCATCATCTGGTTGTGACAAGCAGGAAGAAAAGGAAAGGGGGAAAAGAGGGAGAAAAGCAACCGTGAGTGCTCATCCAAAGTACTCGCAAGCAAGGATCTACACTACATATGCATGGGTATCAATGAAAGGGGTAGTATATGTGGACTAAACTGCAGAATGCCAGAATAAGAGGGGGATAGCTAGTCCTATCGAAGACTACGCTTCTGGTCGCCTCCATCTTGCAGCATGTAGAAGAGAGTAGATGGTAAGTTCACCAAGTAGCATCGTGTAGCATAATCCTACCCCGCGATCCTCTCCTTGTTGCCCTGTTAGAGAGCGATCACCGGGTTGTATCCGACACTTGAAAGGGTGTGTTTTATTAAGTATCCGGTTCTAGTTGTCATAAGGTCAAGGTGCAGCTCCGGGTCATCCTTTTACCGAGGGACACGGCTATTCAAATAGATCAACTTCCCTACAGGGGTGCACCACATTTTCCTAACACGCTCGATTCCCTTTGGCCGGACACACTTTCCTAGGTCATACCCGGCCTTGGAAGATCAACACGTCGCAGCCCTACCTAGGCAGAACAGAGAGGTTAGCACGCCGGTCTAAATCTCATGGCGCAGGGGTCTGGGCCCATCGCCCATTGCACACCTGCACGTTGCGTACGCGGCCGGTGAGCAGACCTAGCAACCTCCATTTCAAAGGAAGTTGTGTTATGCGGTCCAACCCAGCGCGCGCGCTCAGTCGCTGACATCACAAAGGATTCGGCTGATATCACGACGTCGAGTGTCCATAACTATTCCCGCGTAGTTGGTTAGTGAGTATAGGCCAGTTGCCAGAATCAGATCAAATACCAAGATCTTGTTAAGCGTGTTCTTTTGAAGTAATCGCGGACGCCGACCAGGGCCAGGCCCACCTCTGTCCTAGGTAGTCTCAACCTGCCCTGTTGCTCCGCCATAAAGATCCACCCAGAGGGCCGTCAGGACAAAGGTCCTTTTAGCCCCCAATCCATGAATCACTCGCAGGTACTCTACGAGACGACCCGTCTTTAGTCACCACAAGTATCATGTATATGTATATAAGTATATACCCGTGATCACCTCTCGAGTGATCATGGCGTGATAGTATAACATGGCAGACAGAGAAGAATGTAGGGTCACTGATGATAAACTAGCATCCTATACTAAGCATTTAGGATTGCAAGTAAGGTATCAATAACTGTAGCAACAAAGAGAGGCTATGCATCAGGATAGGATTAACGAAAAGCAGTAACATGCTACACTACTCTAATGCAAGTAGTAGAGAGAAGAATAGGCGATATCTGGTGATCAAGGGGGAGGGGCTTGCCTGGTTGCTCTGGCAAGAAAGAGGGGTCGTCAACACCGTAGTCGATCGGGGCACCAGCAACGGCGTCAGTCTCGTAGTCTATCAGAGAGAAGATGGGGAAGAAACAATGAATATAATGCAAACATATGCATAGCGATGCATGACATGACAAGTAGCGGTGCTAGGGGTCCCCTAACGCAGTATGGGGTGATACCGGTTGTCAGGACCCCGACTCAATGCCACATCAATCTAGCATGTAACACCTCATATCACTTTGCGGCCTCACGCACGGTATTCCCACGGGTGTCGCCCTACCTTTACCCGGGACCGTTTGCGCCTTTTGGCACACGTATATGACAGTGTCGCTAGCATCTATATGATAAGGAGCCCGGGCTGACATGGCTAGTCGTAAACCCAAAGTGGCACAAACTTACAGGGACAGGCATCCATGACCCAGCATCGAACGTGTCGGTCATCAGCGAGTGAATCCAGGCTGTAGCACTAGGCTAGCAGGACTCCGGTGAACCGGGCTGTAGCGGGCTAACAGGACTCCGGTATTCATCGCGTGACATTTCCCCGAAGGGACAGACACAGGAACGAAGAAGGACACATGCCGGCCAGCCTAAGTGTTCCGGAGCAGTAGCAAGCTACCATGGCTCGTGGAAACACTAGGAGACATTTCCCGGTAAGAGAGGCTACTAAGGATAAACAACTAGATAGTCAGATCCCACACATACCAAGCATTTCAATAACATACACACAATATGCTCGATATGTGCAAATACAACATGGCATCACAACATGACTCTACGACTCAAGTATTTATTCAATAGGCTCCGAGGAGCGAGATATTACAAACATGGGTCTCATGACCCAACATTCAGAGCATACAAGTCAAAGCACAAGCGGAAGCTATCATGTCTGAGTACAGACATCTATAAATGAAAAAGGCTGAGAAGCCTGACTATCTACCAGATCCTGCCGAGGGCACAAGATCGTAGCTGAGGTAACAAGCTAAACGTCGAAGTCCACGTGGAACTACTAGTGAGACTGAAGTCTCTCTGCAAAAACATAAAATAGGCAAACGTGAGTACAAATGTACCCAGCAAGACTTACATCAGAACTAACTACATATGCATCATTATCAACAAAGGGGATGGTGGGGTTTAACTGCAGCAAGCCAGCTTTGACTCGGTGGCTATCCTAAACTACGACTGCAAGCAACTCTTTTGAGGTGGCGCACACGAGTCCACATATTCACCATATCAATACACCACTATGGATCCGCTCCCGTCTCCCTACGAGAACGCCATCCATAGCACTCACGCTTATCTTGCGTATTTTAGAGTATCCACTTTCACTTGTCTATGAACTGATATAAGCAACCCAGAAGTCCTTTACCGCGGACACGGCTATTCGAATAGATGATGTTAACCCTGCAGGGGTGTACTTCTTCACACATGTTCTCACCACTTAGCGTCTGCACACGACATGTGCTCGGCAGACTTCAAGCGAAAGCCCAACGTGGGTGTAGACCACGACCTACCTAAACACTCAAGTCTCTAGTCCAGGTTTATCGCCTATTCGGGTTCCATCCATGAGGAGATCCGGCCGGAGTTTCGCTCACAGCCCCAAACGATGTGAACAGGGTTCCGTGACACCAAACGGGCGCCCGGTATACCCGGCCACGTGCCTACCGCATCACAGCCCACCCCTACGGTCAGCGCTGTCCACGGCCTCCAGCATACTACAAACACCAGAAACTACTTGCAACTCCTGGACAGAGGACAAGGGTGAATAAGAAGTCGAGCGGGGTCATATTTCAGGGCCCAATGTATGGTAGTAGCTGAATCATGGATCACAAACACAGAACTCAGTTCCTGAGGACGGCTTCAATGAGACAACCCACCATGTACTCCTACATGGCCTCTCACCGATACCTTTTACCAAATCGTGTTCACACACTTAGCTCACACATAGTAGGACATGTTCACACACCTCTGATTCATCCCGATGAATCAGACCTGACTCAACTCTAAGCAGTAGCAGGCATGACAAACAAGCATGAATGAGTAGGCACAACAGGGCTCAAACAACTCCTACTCATGCTAGTGGGTTTCATCTATTTACTGTGGCAATGACAGGTCATGCAAAGGATAAAGGGGTTCAGCTACCGCAGCAGGTAACAGATGAATCGTTGTTGTCCTAATGCAGTAAAAGAGAGAAGGAGCGAGAGAGTGGGATTTTATCGGAATGAACAAGGGGGTTTTGCTTGCCTGGCACTTCTGAAGATAACATTGAGTCTTCATCAGTGTCAATGATCACATCATCGGTATCACGTCTATCGGGAGGGGAACAATACCGGCAACACAGAAGGAACACAATCAATGCAATGCACAATATGATGCATGATCATGACATGGCAATATGAATGTGTTTTGAGCTAATGCAACTAGCAACAGATTAAATGAAGTTGGTTTGAATACAAGATTCAAATTCAAACTCCATATGTGATTATTCAAATGCCATTTAATTGATTTGTGCTAAACAGCAGCTATAAGTTGTTCTAACATGCATGAAAATGGTACAGATGGATTCCTTGAATTTTTTTGATAATTTTTCATATATAAATTATTTAATTTGGAGTTACGGTTAATTTTCTATGATTTTTGAAGTTTTAATCATTTTCTGAAATTCCTGAATAAAAATAAATCCAGAAAACCTATTACTGCGTCAGCATGACTTCACAGTGACGTCAGCAAGTCAACGGCGTTGTCCAGGTCAAATCTGACCTGTGGGACCCACATGTCAGCTGCACAGTGATTTAACAGAGTTTAATTAACTTAACTAAATTGTTGGCCGGGTTAATTAAACGGTAGGGCCCACCTGTCAGTGGCCCTAGGCCTGGGTTAGCGGGGTGGTTAGGCCCTAATGACCGGCCACGTCGGATTCGCCGGCGGTTGGACGACGGCGACGACCCAGAGCGGCGGTGGCTCGCCGGAGTTACGCCAGAGGCGACGGATCGACGCGCCAAGGGCACCAGGAGGTAGCCCGTGCCCGTGCGCATCTAGGGGGACCAACGGGAGGTGCGGGGGTGGCCGGGGTTCGCCGGAATGGAGCTCGCGGCGGCGCCGGCGTTCGGGTGAACTGGGTTTCGGGGTTAGGGAGCACGACAGGAGGCAAAGAGGGGTGTTACGACCTCCTGGGGTTGCACTGAGCACGACCGCGTGCTCGGTTGCAGCTCTAGCTAACGGTGGCTACGGCGGCGACATGGCCGGCGGCAAGCAAGCTCCGGCTCCGGTGGGATCGAGGCTACAGGGCGCAATCGAGGCGGAGAAGAGAGAGGGGAGGCGTAGGAGCTCACAGTGAGTTCGAAGAGCAGGTCGGCGTGCTCGGGGAGATGGCGGAGAGGATGAATCGGACGGCGGCATCCGGCGGCCGTGGTCGGGGAAGAAGCGCCGCGGCATCGTCTTGGGGCATCCGGGCTTCGGTGGGTCGACGTAGAGGGGCTTGGGGTCCGGGCTGAGCTCGGGTACGCAGAGAGGGAGCGAGGAAGTGGCTGTGGCCGCGGTGGTTGCGAGCGACGTCGGCGGCGACTCTCGGGTGAGAGAGGGAGAGATCCAGGGAAGGGGGTGAGAGCGCGGGAGAGTGAGGGAGAGAGGCAGGGAGGTGCGTGGCGCTCAGGGAAGGCGTCCAGAGCGTCGAGGAAGGAGAGCGGCAAGCAGGAGGTGGCCGAGGCAGCATCGGCGCCCGTCGGCCACGCGCGCTGCCTACTGGCGCGGGGAAGACGACAGGAGGGGAGCCCCTGGTGGGCTGGGCCGGCTTCTGCAGCAGGCCGCACAGGTAGGCGCCAGGTAGATCTTCTGCTCTCTCTCTCTCTTATTTCTATTTAATTCTGTTTTTCTATTTTCTGTAGTTTGTTTTGATTTGATTTAAAATATCAAATCATTTTATAAAATCCTGGAAACAATTATGGGTGCTTTCTGAATTATTTCAGTGACCCTTAACAATTTCCAACATTTATTTGAACATTTAAATTATTTATAGTATTTAAATGCCCAAGGTCAAATACAATAGGATTTAATTCAAAAATCCAGAATGGCCTAGAAATATGTGCATCATTGTTGGCAGGGGTTTTCACCTTTAACAAAATAATGAACTTTCCTAAAGGGCATTCTGGGTTTATTGAAAATATTTTTAGTTTGATCCTAATTGCATTTTATTTAGTGCTAGGGTTTGTCATCCCCAGTTCAAGTTTCATGAACTTTAAACATGATGCATGAATGCCTTAATGCAACTAATGACAAACAAATTCTAGGGCTGTGACAACTCACCCCCACTAAACAAAAATCTCGTCCCGAGATTCAAGCGTAGGGTAAGGTGAAGGGGAACGCCAACTAGCACAATCTTCACGATCCAGGTTGCACTTCAATTGAACGTTGATTCGTTCACCATCATTGTCTCGAAGTCTTGCCTTGAGAACTCCAACTATCATGACAACGAGAGGAAAGGAAAGACCCTAAAAGAATTGTTCTTCTCGAAGGTCGAACAACTCAGGATTAACTCACGGAATGAGACATAGCAACATCTCTCGAGCTGAGAGACGAAGCACACATCCATAGGAATGGAGTGAAGCAGATGACGAGGGTTCACTAGGTAGACAACAATTCCTCACCTAAGAGGGTGGTGAACGGTTGTCAACGTAGCGAGGAGTTAAGTTGACATGACACCATAATGATGCACCTTAGGGAAGGTGACTCGAAGATATATCCCCTTAAGTGGCAAAAAGAATTACCTTTGATTCAGAGATCATTGAAACTCTTTAAACCAGCCTAAGGCAATTCTCGAGCGATCGTTTGGAGGGGATCGGTAGAATGGCATACTCGGACTTGGATGATGTGGATTACCTTGTTGAAGACAACGCAATGGATGAATTTTCTTACCACCGGAAATGGAAGAGACCCATGGTAGAATGGCACATTGGCGGTGCAAGCTGGGAACAGAATGCAAATGCTGGGAATGATTCTGGTAACTGGGGGAAGAACCCAACAATAGAGAGTGAATTCACTGTTTGAAAAGGTCATAGCATTGCCGAGGAAACTGAGAGGAATCCCAGTTAGAGCCGATGGTAACACGTAGCGCTTGTACGTGCTCTCAAGAACTTGAGCATTTCCACAATCATCAAGGTTTTATCAACATCCGTGTCAAGGGTGCTGACAACACAACGTACTACCACGATGAATACTGACAGACGATGCAGATGCAAGGGGGGATAACACTTTCTCAGATTTCACCCTTGGCGAGGCCAAGGAAATAAAATCTGGATGATCGACCGAGAGACATTTAGCACTCCGCTTCTAATGTTCTCCTTGATGTGCTAGTGTAACCCATTCATAGATATGGTTTGATATCTAGAACATCAAGTAAAAAGGTCGGACTTCGGGATCTCAGAAATCCATAGGGGCAGCTAGGGAGTAAATCCTACGAAATCCCTATGGGGAGGTGGCCAACTTCCTCAATCAAGATACTATAATAATGGGTCTTCCGGCTGGGTGTGTTGGCCACGACATCCACCTTACCGGTTATCGAGGGACCAATATTATAGTTCTTGGAAAATGTTCCAACCATCATATCTGCTGAGATTCAGATCTGGTTGGTGTCAGGATATTCCAGACTCATCGAGTCTAGGAAGAAAAATGAAAGTTTGCAACACAATTCGACGAGATGACGTTGCGAGATTCTCGGGAATGAACTACGATAGCAAGCTCCAAAACATGAGCTGGTTCTGCTACAACATGTGAACACGTTGTCCAAGACAAGCATGACCACAAAGTAGTCTTATAATAAAACACTACCGAGTTCAGGAGGGGGAACCATCAACGAGGGTATCGAAGTCCTTACATAAGTCCGGATTAGCTCTTATGAAGGAACTCCTTCTCCTTGAACAAATCAATCAGTGGCTTGGTGTGCTAGGGATACATATAGATTGAAGGTTGCAAGTCTTCAAACCACAGAATTCTTCGCACGTGTGCATGACTGATTTGGAATGATTCCAAAGAAAGCAACATTGACTTTCTCGAATCCACGGCGGCAACTTGCATCAGATGCACATGAATTAAAGGAAGTCACTACCTTCATCCAAACATATGCTTCATGAGCTAGCATGAACAAATGCTTTCAAAAGTTTCCAACACTAGCTTAATGTTCAGCAAAATTATGGAGAAGACAAGGATGTTGTCAATGGGCACAACAACAATTCATCTGGGTTTCCTTTTAAAAGGAATTCCATAGTTAAGTGAACACGGTGATAGCATTGGTCAGACCCAAAAGATATAATGGTGTATGCTCGAGGGATCAACCACGAATAAGACAACATTACGAGCATCGTTGGTACTGATTTGATTTGACGATAGCCCACACTCAAATCAAAGGATTGATAAGACAATAGGTCCAGCAACTGATCACAGGGACCAATCGATGAAGATATCATCTTTCTCCAACACACACTACACAAGAATATTCCTTTGGAACAAACTAAGTTAGGCAAGCTTTTATCTTCCAATTCTCCAAGTTGTTGTCTAGCTTAACCAACTAGCTCAGGGATATCTAACACCGATCTTGGAGAGAGGGTGGTTCACAAGAAACCAACTTGATCACGAGCTCAACATAACAGTCAGGGAACAACCTGGTAATACTTCCAAGAAGATATTCGGAAAATCACGAACCACCGGTATGTTACTAGGCTCGAGAACAATCTCGCTTTTGAGGGCAAGACGATATGATCAAATGAGTGAGGACTTGACAAGATCCTAACTCATCAATCGAAGGGTGCACCAAAATAAGAACTAGATAGCACGATCAGTCTTAGGGTGACGATTCAATAATCAATACGCTAAGAATGAGGTTATCGTCCATTTAACTACCAAGCAACAGAGTTGCTAGCAGTATTGATTTCACACGCCACGATTCACTTGTCGGCATTCTGGTTACAATAACACAGGAACCGAGGGATGAATAATGATGGCGAGAAGTATCAATACATCAAGAATTCACAAGAGCCGGTGCAATTCTCATGAAAATCCTGGCATAAAGACGGTAATACTTCAGGGTAGAACAGAGCAAAAGCAGGATTAGCAATTTGATCTGCGGAGGACAACTTCTTTGACCCAATCCTGGATAGGGAAGAGGTACTGGAGTTTGTTTCTCCTAGTCATTCCGCGATAGAATGGCTTGACGGACCACAAGAGTAATAGGCATCGATAAACGAACGCACGCATACTCTTGACTATCAATTGATAGACGAAGGTCAGTAGACAACTAAAGAGGGACAACTCAAAGGAACATATAACTTTCTGAGTTGTGGATGCATAGATTAGTATGTCGAACCAAGTTCAACATAATTCTTCCGGATAACCCATGCAGAAAGGTTGAGCTGGCAGAGTCACAATATAGCATGGAGAACTCATCGAGAGCACTCTTGTTGTCATCTTTTGGTTCAGAAGAACTCCTGCCAAGAATGGTTCATGGTAATTGGAAGAAGGATGTACCACGAACCTCGAGAACTATCGCAAAGGTTACTAATATCCTAAAGGAACTAGCAAACACTATCAACATGAGGTAAGTAGAGTGAATCTCGGGTTCAAAACCCAGGAATAGAATGCCTACTACTAAGTGGCATCACGGGATGCTTTCGATAATAAAGGCCAGAATCTTCACACTGAGAACACTAAACATTGCTAGATTACTAGGTGACTCCCTAAACACCTAGGGTCATAATAGTAACTCCAACATAAATGTCAAGGCAATAAAATACCTCAACTCAACAATTTGTGTGATTAACCTGGCCTAACAGACATTGAAACCGGAGAAAAAGGATTTTGCAAATGCATCAGACTCTTTAGAAACCTGGGATGACTCGGACAGCATAACGGCTGTAAATGCTCAGAAAAGATTTGAGGCATTCACAAAAATGGTGGCATAACCACTCAGAAGCACAATATCAAGGTCTCGAGATCAACAATTAACATACGGAAGTAGTAGAAACTGAACTCAAGCTTAAATCCAACAATCTTATAAGTCCACTGATTAGTAACACGTGATCCTAATAGAAAGAAGGGATAGCCTAGTTCTTAATCCCCGTAGAAGAGAAGATGATGACTCAGATCAGAAGGCCATGAGGTATAAGGAGTAAAAAGAGCCTTACGTTCCATCCCACAATCAATTCCCTTATATAACTAAAGAATTTCTAGACTCAACTTCGACCAGTTTGGCTTGGTAATCCTACAGGCAGTCAAGCTCTGATACCAACGCTGTCAGGACCCCGACTCAATGCCACATCGATCTAGCATGTAACACCTCATATCACTTTGCGGCCTCACGCACGGTATTCCCACGGGTGTCGCCTTACCTTTGCCCGGGACCGTTTGCGCCTTTTGGCACACGTATATGACAGTGTCGCTAGCATCCATATGATAAGGAGCCCGGGCTGACATGGCTAGTCGTAAACCCAAAGTGGCACAAACTTACAGGGACAGGCATCCATGACCCAGCATCGAACGTGTCGGTCATCAGCGAGTGAATCCAGGCTGTAGCACTGGGCTAGCAGGACTCCGGTGAACCGGGCTGTAGCGGGCTAACAGGACTCCGGTATTCATCGCGTGACATTTCCCCGAAGGGACAGACACAGGAACGAAGAAGGACACATGCCGGCCAGCCTAAGTGTTCCGGAGCAGTAGCAAGCTACCATGGTCGGGAAACACTAGGAGACATTTCCCGGTAAGAGAGGCTACTAAGGATAAACAACTAGATAGTCAGATCCCACACATACCAAGCATTTCAATAACATACACACAATATGCTCGATATGTGCAAATACAACATGGCATCACAACATGACTCTATGACTCAAGTATTTATTCAATAGGCTCCGAGGAGCGAGATATTACAAACATGGGTCTCATGACCCAACATTCAGAGCATACAAGTCAAAGCACAAGCGGAAGCTATCATGTCTGAGTACAGACAACTATAAATGAAAAAGGCTGAGAAGCCTGACTATCTACCAGATCCTGCCGAGGGCACAAGATCGTAGCTGAGGTAACAAGCTAAACGTCGAAGTCCACGCGGAACTACTAGTGAGACTGAAGTCTCTCTGCAAAAACATAAATAGGCAAACGTGAGTACAAATGTACCCAGCAAGACTTACATCAGAACTAACTACATATGCATCATTATCAACAAAGGGGATGGTGGGGTTTAACTGCAGCAAGCCAGCTTTGACTCGGTGGCTATCCTAAACTACGACTGCAAGTAACTCTTTTGAGGTGGCGCACACGAGTCCACATATTCACCATATCAATACACCACTATGGATCCGCTCCCGTCTCCCTATGAGAACGCCATCCATAGCACTCACGCTTATCTTGCGTATTTTAGAGTATCCACTTTCACTTGTCTATGAACTGATATAAGCAACCCAGAAGTCCTTTTCCGCGGACACGGCTATTCGAATAGATGATGTTAACCCTGCAGGGGTGTACTTCTTCACACACGCTCTCACCACTTACCGCCGTTTACACGACATGTACTCGGCAACCTTCAAGCGGAAGCCCAACGTGGGTGTCGGCCACGGCCTGCCTAAACACTCGAGTCTCTAGTCCAGGTTTATCGCCTATTCGGGTTCCATCCATGAGGAGATCCGGCCGGAGTTTCGCTCACAGCCCCAAACGATGTGAACAGGGTTCCCGAGACACCAAACGGGCGCCCGGTACACCGTGCCACGTGCCTACCGCATCACAGCCCACCCCTCCGGTCAGCGCTGCCCACGGCCTCCAGCATACTACAAACACCAGAAACTACTTGCAACTCCTGGACAGAGGACAAGGGTGATCAAGAAGCCGAGAGGGTCCATTGGTTTCGGGCCCAATGCGTGGTAGTAGCTGAATCATGGATCACAAACACAGAACTCAGTTCCTGAGGACGGCTGCAATGAGACAACCCACCATGTACTCCTACATGGCCTCTCACCGCTACCTTTACCAAATCGTGTTCACACACTTAGCTCACACACAGTAGGACATGTTCACACACCTCTGATTCATCCCCGATGAATCAGACCTGACTCAACTCTAAGCAGTAGCAGGCATGACAAACAAGCATGAATGAGTAGGCACAACAGGGCTCAAACAACTCCTACTCATGCTAGTGGGTTTCATCTATTTACTGTGGCAATGACAGGTCATGCAAAGGATAAAGGGGTTCAGCTACCGCAGCAAGTAACAGATGAATCGTTGTTGTCCTAATGCAGTAAAAGAGAGCAGGAGCGAGAGAGTGGGATTTTATCGGAATGAACAAGGGGGTTTTGCTTGCCTGGCACTTCTGAAGATAACATTGAGTCTTCATCAGTGTCAACGATCACATCGTCGGAACACGTCTACCGGGAGGGAACAATACCGGCAACACAGAAGGAATACAATCAATGCAATGCACAATATGATGCATGCTCATGACATGGCAATATGAATGTGTTTTGAGCTAATGCAACTAGCAACAGATTAAATGAAGTTGGTTTGAATACAAGATTCAAATTCAAACTCCATATGTGATTATTCAAATGCCATTTAATTGATTTGTGCTAAACAGCAGCTATAAGTTGTTCTAACATGCATGAAAATGGTACAGATGGATTCCTTGAATTTTTCTGATAATTTTTCATATATAAATTATTTAATTTGGAGTTACGGTTGAATTTCTATGATTTATTGAAGTTTAAGCATTTTCTGAAATTCCTGAATAAAAATAAATCCAGAAAACCTATTACTGCGTCAGCATGACTTCACAGTGACGTCAGCAAGTCAACGGCGTTGTCCAGGTCAAATCTGACCTGTGGGACCCACATGTCAGCTGCACAGTGATTTAACAGAGTTTAATTAACTTAACTAAATTGTTAGCCGGGTTAATTAAACGGTAGGGCCCACCTGTCAGTGGCCCTAGGCCTGGGTTAGCGGGGTGGTTAGGCCCTAATGACCGGCCACGTCGGATTCGCCGGCGGTTGGACGACGGCGACGACCCAGAGCGGCGGTGGCTCGCCGGAGTTACGCCAGAGGCGACGGATCGACGCGCCAAGGGCACCAGGAGGTAGCCCGTGCCCGTGCGCATCTAGGGGGACCAACGGGAGGTGCGGGGGTGGCCGGGGTTCGCCGGAATGGAGCTCGCGGCGGCGCCGGCATTCGGGTGAACTGGGTTTCGGGGTTAGGGAGCACGACAGGAGGCAAAGAGGGGTGTTACGACCTCCTGGGGTTGCACTGAGCACGACCGCGTGCTCGGTTGCAGCTCTAGCTAACGGTGGCTACGGCGGCGACATGGCCGGCGGCAAGCAAGCTCCGGCTCCGGTGGGATCGAGGCTACAGGGCGCAATCGAGGCGGGGAAGAGAGAGGGGAGGCGTAGGAGCTCACAATGAGTTCGAAGAGCAGGTCGGCGTGCTCGGGGAGATGGCGGAGAGGATGAATCGGACGGCGGCATCCGGCGGCCGTGGTCGGGAAGAAGCGCCGCGGCATCGTCTTGGGGCATCCGGGCTTCGGTGGGTCGACGTAGAGGGGCTTGGGGTCCGGGCTGAGCTCGGGTACGCAGAGAGGGAGCGAGGAAGTGGCTGTGGCTGCGGTGGTTGCGAGCGACGTCGGCGGCGACTCTCGGGTGAGAGAGGGAGAGATCCAGGGAAGGGGGTGAGAGCGCGGGAGAGTGAGGGAGAGAGGCAGGGAGGTGCGTGGCGCTCGGGGAAGGCGTCCAGAGCGTCGAGGAAGGAGAGCGGCAAGCAGGAGGTGGCCGAGGCAGAATCGGCGCCCGTCGGCCACGCGCGCTGCCTACTGGCGCGGGGAAGACGACAGGAGGGGAGCCCCTGGTGGGCTGGGCCGGCTTCTGCAGCAGGCCGCACAGGTAGGCGCCAGGTAGATCTTCTGCTCTCTCTCTCTTATTTCTATTTAATTCTGTTTTTCTATTTTCTGTAGTTTGTTTTGATTTGATTTAAAATATCAAATCATTTTATAAAATCCTGGAAACAATTATGGGTGCTTTCTGAATTATTTCAGTGACCCTTAACAATTTCCAACATTTATTTGAACATTTAAATTATTTATAGTATTTAAATGCCCAAGGTCAAATACAATAGGATTTAATTCAAAAATCCAGAATGGCCTAGAAATATGTGCATCATTGTTGGCAGGGGTTTTCACCTTTAACAAAAATAATGAACTTTCCTAAAGGGCATTCTGGGTTTATTGAAAATATTTTTATTTTGATCCTAATTGCATTTTATTTAGTGCTAGGGTTTGTCATCCCCAGTTCAAGTTTCATGAACTTTAAACATGATGCATGAATGCCTTAATGCAACTAATGACAAACAAATTCTAGGGCTGTGACACCGGTGAAGGGGGGAAACATCCGGGAAAATATCCCTGGTGTTTCGTGTTTTCGGATAGATGAATCAGAGGGGGAAAGTTGTGTGTTCTCTATGCTAGGGATGCGTGGCGGACGAACGGGCTGCGTATCCAGATTTGTCTCGTCGTTCTGAGCAACTTTCATGTACAAAGTTTTTCCATCCGAGCTACTGTTTATTTTATATTAATTTTAAAAGATTTAAGTCATTTTTAGCATTTATTTAATTATTATAAAACAACATTATCTAGAATAGTGTTTGCTGATGTCAGCATGACGTCAACAGTCAATAGAGGTGTTGACTGGTCAAACTGACATGTGGGTCCCACATGTCATAGGCTGAAGACTAACTATTTGTTAACATTTAATTAGCAGGTTAAATAAAATTAATTAGTTAACTAAACATTGTTAATTAAGTTAATTAATTAATTATTATTATTTTAATTATTATTTATTTACTTAATTCTTTTAATTAGAAAAATTAAAATATTTTTTTATCGTTCTGGAGGTGGGGCCCTCCTGTCATGGGCCCTGGGGGCCTTATAGGGCACATGGGCGCGGGTGGGCGTCGAGACCCGGCTGGGCACCCGAGCGGAGCTGGTGGGCGCCGGGTCACCGGACCCGGGCGCGTGCTGGCTGGCCGGCGGCCACGGAAGGGCGGCCGCAGCCGGTCGGAGCAGGGCAGCGAGGTGAGGGGCGGTGGCCTACATGGGTGAGGACAGGGCGACCACGAGCGAGGCGGAAGGCGGCGGAGGTAGCGGGCGGAGGGAGCAGCGGGGCCGCCGAGGCCATGATGGCGCAGGGGCAGAGGAGGAGTAGCAGCAGGAGCGCGGGGGTGGGGCCGCGTGGGCGCGCGACTGAGCCCGCAGCGGGCAGCAGCGGCGAGCGGGGGGTGGCGAACAAGGGTAGCAGCAGCGGGCGCGCACACGGTGGCGAACGACGGCGGCCCGAGGTAGTAGTAAAAGCCACGCAGCAGCAGGAGGAGGAGGTGGCCAGGGGCGGAGCGCGACAAGGGGAAGGAGGCCACGGCGGACACGGGCGCGCACGTGCACGCGCGGCAAGCGGCGGGGCGGTGAGGGTGCGGGCACCGCGGGTTTGGCCGGGTGCGGCTGTCCGCGAGCGACATTGATCGGCAGAGCCGAGCACGAGGGAGAGGGCGCGGCCACGGCAGAGAGCGAAGGGAGAGGAAGCTCACAGAGGAGGAGTAGGGCACGTGGCAGCGGGGGTCGGGGTGGTCGATGGGGACGACGGGCGACACCGGGGAGGCAGGACGGCGAGGGAGGTGTGGTCGAGGCGGCCTCCGGTGGCGTCAGGGGCGACGGGCGACGGCGTGAGGTGTCGCAACACTAGGCGGCGTCGGCGTCAAGCCCCCGATCCGATCTGGATCAGGGAAGGGGGAGGGGAACAATGTAGGATAGGAGTGGGGTGCGTGGGATGTGGGGCGCGGTTAGGGTTTGGGTCTGGGGGATAAGGAGAGGAGTTGGGGGTGGCCGGCTGGGTCGTTCCAGCTAATGGGCCACATGGCCTAGTAGATTAGTTTTGTTTTCATTTTTCTTTTGTCTTTTCCTTTTGTTTTCTATTTCATTTCTATTTTATTTTAAGTTCCTTTTTATTTCAGTTTTATAAAATGAACACTAGCACCTAAATTTGTACTTATAATTATACTACTGCCACATTAATTCTCAACCCCAAAAAATAATTTAATATTTTATAAAATTCAATAGGCATTTATTTAACTGTTTTAACTACTATTTTAATTATCTTAGAGCCTTTAAACATTTTATCAAAGTTTGGTTTCTCCACCATAATTTCTTGTGCATTATTTGGCACAACCCAAACAATTTGGTTTTAATATTTGAAAACTTTTATTGTTTGCCTTTAATTAAATTTTGAATTTGTTTCGATTTTGAACTATCGAGAGTTTATCAACAGTAAGCGAGGTGACGTGGCGTCATTAGCGGGGGATCACTGTAGCTTAATTATTCGAACGTCACAATAAAATAACATAATAATGCATATAAAACATCCAAAACAGATAATATAATAGCATGGAACAATAAAAAATTATAGATACGTTGGAGACGTCACTACAAAAAAATACACTTTCGTGATGATACTTGTTTGTCACAGTAGGTCACGTTTTCTGTCATGCATGTACATCCATAATGATTTTATGACAGAATCAAGATAGTCATACCTGTGCTGTCACAGAAGTGTTCCATGGCATTACCATAATTATCATCGCGGAAGTGTCCACTTCCATGACGATAAATGGCGCGTCATGGAAGTGTTTTCATCAAGCGTAACCGACACGTGGCATCGACTGTAACAGGTCGCCGTTAAGCTATCGGGTTCGGTTTTGGATCCAATAACCCATTAAGAGCCCGGACCAATGGGCATTTTCCACGTGTAAAATTCTCATTAGCCAGAGGAAACACGTGTTGGCTCACCGCTGGGACAGATGTCATCCACTCATTGGAGAGGAGGCGCCTATTATACGTTGACACATGGCACGACCCAACAAAGGCCCATTATGGTGAAAAGGCCGGCCGTTTGACTTGGTCAAAAGTTAACGGGCTTGCCCATGGAAAGCCTGTTATCGGCCTGTTCGGATATAGCCCATTTACGGCCCGCTAACTCCCGGCCCATTACGGCCTATCGGAATTAAGCCCAGTAGCTTCATCTGGGCCGTCCAATATGATTCCAGCCCGTTGTAACTTCCGACCCATGTATGGCCCATGATGTCTTTCGGCCCATATGAAGCCTTTGTAACTCTGAGCCCATTAAAGGCCTGAGATGAAACTGGACCATAATGAAGAGTATATCGCTTTATACCTATTAACGACCCATTATTCCATCGGCCATTTCCAGCCCATGTTAACTTTTGGCCTTCTAAGAGCCCATTTATTCTTGGGCTCATTTCTAGAATTCGGTTAGTTACGATCCGTTACTGGCCTGTTCCGTTTGTGGGCCAAATTCAGCCCGTGGTTACATTCGGCCCATTTGTGGCCCGTTGCCCATTGGGTTGTTTTCGTAGCGTTATCAAATACGACCTATTAACGGCCCGTTATGGTCCACGAATAGTATGAACCATGTTTGGCGAAATGATTATACGCCCCCTAGAAGGCCCATGAATCCTACGGCCCGTAAAAGACCTATGGATCCTACGGACCGTAGAAGGCCCATAGATCATACGGCCCGTAGAAAGTCCATGGATCCTACTGCCCGTAGAAGGCCCATGGATCGTATGACCCGCAGGAGGCCCATGGTTACAACAGTCCGTGTGTTGCCATGATTATTATGGCCTAGTTACCGAAAATAGGTTATTGTGGCCACTTGAAAAACACAGAAAAAGAACAGCAGTGACTACAAGCAAACAACTAAACAAGACAATAAGGAAATAAATAAGCAAGCAACTAACGCTAGCCTATAACAGCTATTACACATATTACATCCACTTGGCATCAAAGTTCGCCACCAGTGCAAATATAGGGAAGAAAGCAGCATATTACATACACTAGCCATCAAAGTTGGCCACCCGTGCAAATAAACACGGCAGCAAAACAAGTCCACAACTGAAACAACGTCAGAAGAGCTCAAGAAACGTTATCTTGGGTATCCACCATGCTGGCAATAAGCTTAGCAAGCTTATTAGCTTTGTCTTGTTTGGCGATAAAATCCTCCAACGCTTGCTGTTGCATCAGAAAGTATGCATCTGAATGCTCCAGGGACTTCTGTAGTCCTTCCGCTTCTTGTCGCAGCACAGCTGATCGATGTCTTTCAGCTTTTAGTTGAGACTCAAGAAACTGAACTAATGCAGACATTGAGTTTGAATAGCTTGTGCAAGCGGTAGTGGCCAGTAACTCGAATAGTAAACCAAGACAGGACTTTGGGGTTGTCTCACTGTCTTCAAGATAGTTTTCCTTAGCTGTTTTATTAGCTTTGTTGGAGACCAACAAGGATGTCTCACGATCCTGAACCTTATCTGCATTACTTCCTTTACCATCGCTTAATAAGGCACTCTTCCCCAATATTCTGTCAGCATTCTAAAAGAAGAAACAAGCAGACACATATCAGGTTTAGCATGTACTAGTATATGAAACTCATTTCGGTGAACCAGTTCATTAGTAAGGTGGACAAGATTAAACTACCAAGTCTTCTACTGCCAAGTAGTACATTATAAAAGCATCAAACAAACATACATCTATGTCCTATGGTCATTGCATTGTCTTGCCAAATCAAAATAGAGACACGGTTCAAATCATATCAGTTCAAGAGAAAGCAGCGCTGAAAGAATACAAAGCATGGGAAACTACACGACACAAAAAGATTTCAGATGGGTACCACGGGTCTACATGTACAACAACACTATTGGCCCTGTTGTGATGCTAGTAATGTGCATGATATGAGAAGTCAACTGTATACACAATTGAAATTGAAATCAACAGAGCTATTTATAAGAGCAAACCTGTTAAACAAACATGCGTAAACATACCTGTTGTGCCATTGGAGTTTCCATTGGATCGTTGAATTTAAAAATAAGTTTGTATGAGTAAATACAGTGATACAAGAGCAAATCAGTATGCACGATAGTAATGGAATCTTAAATGAGAACAATTGTTCTTCAGGTTTAAGCACTTGTTCTACATGAACAGAGTACAGTAAGACGCAAGTATATAGTACTTCAAATAAAATGAGCTCATAGACCTTACCACATTCTTGGTTCGGGACCAGTACAGAACAAGGCGTTCCCAGTCATCGTCCAGTAAATGTGTCTCAGGAGAACATAAGGGAACTTGATGAGTTTCTTTGCCAGTGAAATATGTTTTCTTCAAGTAATCCTGATACGGCCACCAAGCATTCTTGAAGATAGAAGAGGTATTAGCATAGGTTACCTCATCCCGAGTTTCCAAATCGGTCCTTCTCTATACAGAAAAATGGGTAAATTTGCTGTATTATAACCATCATGGAGGTAGAATGTATGGGACAAAGCAAAGTAATTGCCATGAATAACATTACTTACACATAACTCCTGGACAAACACCTGCAACTGGCGTTTTCCTTCATCTTCAGTATAATATTTCCATGATGGGAAGATACGCACATAGGATTTAACAACATCAAATGCCATAGATGCTAAACTATGAATGGATGGTCGTGCTTCCTCCACAGGAATAGGTGTACTAACTTGTGGAGTTGGGGTTTGTTGTGGTAGTACTAGCACTTTGGGCACTGGAGCTGCCTTACTAACTGCTCTTGTTTGGGAGCTCTATGGTGGAGATGGTGCTGTGTCAACAAGAACTGGGTTACTATCTACTGGGGTTGGGGTTAGATTGGGTGAAGCTGGTTCTGTGTCCATCGCAGTAGGGGTAAAAGCTGCGGGAGTCTGGGTTATGTGTGGTAGGGCTGGTTCGCGTGCATGTACAATCGGGGTGCTATCTCCACCAAGAGGTAGCATTGTTTTATTTGAAGACCGTGTTTTCACTGCGCTAGATACTGCCATCACCCGCTCCAATTCAAATGGCTGATAAACATGAAACATAGTTGAATGTACCGACATTGTATGAGAGACAGATGCAATAGATAGTATGGAAAAAATAGGGGATGAAATAGTGGACATGTATTTTGTTTAACTAAAACGGATAGCATGACATAATTTCACATATATGATGTCTATCTAAATTGGATAACATAGCATAACATAATTCAAAGATATGATGACTAACTAAACATGATCGCATGACATAATTCACATACATGTTATCTAAGTAATCAGGATCACATGATTTAATTCACATATGTGATTTATATGCTAAGAAGAGGGCATTCACATATATGATGTATGAACTAAGAACACGGTGTTGAATATTGTGTATATGATGTCTAAACTATGCAATGCAAGACACCATATGCATGATATCAGTAGTATAACCATGCCAAGTTAGAGCATACACCTCGGTGGGGGAATAGGACTGGTCATCTATCTCTGAATTCATCTCTGAGGGGCTATCGGGACCCAGCAAGAGATCTGCTTCAATAGGTAGCACTGTCTGCTCTGAAGGCCTTGTTTTCACTCCAGATTTTTCCATCACTCACTCAAATGGTTGATTCACAGGAAGAGTAGTTTAATGTACAAACATTGTCGACAAATGGAAATGTATTGAAGAAAAGGATGGGAAAGATATCATTCAAATATATGGTGCCTGGTTAAACAGGATGGCATTGCACATTTCACATATATTATGGCTGGCTAAAAGACATGAGACTGCATAATTCCCATATATGATATTGAAACTAAACAGGTGGCATTACAGAACATGTCTAAACTAAGCAGATGACATATATGATATCGAAAGTAGGCACTGCAAGGCAACATATGCATGATATGACTAACATCATCATGCCAAGTTAGAATGTTATTCTGCTACTAATGCACTTGGTCTTGTTTTCATGCATGGGATTTTGAAAAGTGGGTCCAGGTGGATGTTTTGATCCATTCCTTTCAACAAAATGCATGAATAATTGAATAGTAGAGTGCCATAAAATTTTTCCTATTACTATGTTTTTCCGTTGAACCAAAATAGCCCTAATGGATCGACAGGAATGTAGAGTAATAAGTTATGCAACAAGTGTACAACCTCTTTGTCGTAGCTGTGTCGACCTCAATATCATTGGGTTGGTCGCTGAAGAAGTTGAGGCAGAGGTGGTTGTCGGAGGTGTTGAGGAAGATCTGAGGAATCTGTAGACGGCATCTAGGGCACTGCTATGTTGTGATAGATCGTTCCATCATTGGAGTAGCTCCGGTGAGCTGTAAGACGTCGAGGCTGAAGCAGCACAAGACAGACATTGTTAATCTCAAGTCGGATTCTAATAGCATCTCCTATAGATGATGTAAAATACATTACCACCAAAAACCACCTGACTACAACATATGAGGTAAAAACTGTTGACCTTAACTGTCGAAACTGGAATCTACTGTGGAATCTGAATGTTACGAAACTGAACGCAATGGTAGCAGAGAGGCACTTCACATATAGTTTAGGGAGGGCCTGCAGTTCATCTTCAATCTGCACCCCCTGAGCCGCCAGCCACCACCGGTCGAACCGCCAGCCCCCACGCCACCTTGCCGCCCCGAAACAACTCCCCACCGCCGGTCCGCCGCCGCCCTAGCCAGGCCTCTAGCCCCCCCCACACCAAGCTTTTTCTCCAGAGATCCCCACGCCACCGCCCCACCACCGCGCCCCCATTGCCGGCGACCACCGCCACCACCCTGAACCCTAAGATAGATAGTGGGGTACCTCTCTGACGAGCCCCCTCCCTTCTGCGGTAGTTCTTCCTTAACTCCAGTGAGCCCCCACCCCCTGAAAATCGACTGACCCAAAAGTCGATTCAGTCGACTGAAGTGTAGCTAAATTGGAGCAGAGCAGCAGCACGAGCGAGGGGGAGAGCAGCAGCAGCAGCGCGAGCGAGAGCCGGAGCAGCAGCAGCTGATCCGACTGGTATGGACGCTGCCGCCGAAGGGACCTTGCATTGGGGGAGAGCCGCCATGGAGATGTCGCCTGCGGCGCCGGCTTGGAGGTAGCCGCTCCATGGGGTGCGGGATGGAGCACCATTGGCGCCGGGAGGTCAAGTTAAGGAGAAGGTGCGATGCAATGAGTGTACAACCTCTTTGGTGGTGCCGAGTAGGCCTCGGCTTCATCCGAGGAGTCGGTGAAGATACCGCGGTTCTAGTGGAGCAGGTTAAGGCGACGCTATGGGGATGGAGCAGCCGCGATAGACGAGGCGATCATTGGAGCAGCTCCTTGGAGGTGGAGGATGGGGCGGCTGAACCGGCGGGACGACGAGATGGACGATGGATCCTCATCCGGGAATGTGGATGAGGGACGTCGAGCTATTGCGGTGGACGATGTCGTCGAGGAAGAGGCCCCAGCTGACCAGCGGTGAGGTGGAAGATGGAGGAGGGTGTGGTTTTGCATCTGGAGCGGAGAGGTTATGGCGACCTAGGATTTCGAATGGCGAAAAGGAGGCGATGGGAGGGGGAACCATGACTTAGGGACGCACTTGTCCAAAATGTAGGGTGTGTTACAAAAGTACCCCCACCGGTTTGAACTAGCGGCTCTTTCGGCTCAAGGTTAGAAGGGGGATTTCACGTGTCGGGATTTGGTAGCTGGAGGGAGTTTTCGCGTGCGTTGTAATTTCGGGATAGCAAGATGCGGGTTGTGAAGGCGCCAGTTTTGGGAGCACGATATCTGAATTTTCGGGATATAACAAGGAGCGGGTTGAATTTTAGGGACAAGCCTAACATGTAATATTGTACTTGTACGTACCAAATCAATTCGCACTTCCCTCAACAAAAAAAACAAAACTATTCACACCACACAAAGAGAGACTGTAGGATCGAAAGTATGTCTTGAGGGGGGGTGATTAGACTACTTGACCAAATAAAAATCTAGCCTTTTCCCAATTTTAAGTCTTCGCAGATTTTAGCAACTTAGCACAAGTCAAGCAATCAACCTATACATGCAATTCTAAGAGTATAGCAGCGGAATGTAAAACATTTGCATATGAAGGTAAAGGGAGGAGTTTGGAGGGAGCAAATGCAATGTAGACACGGAGATTTTCTGCGTGGTTCCGATAGGTGGTGCTATCGTACATCCACGTTGATGGAGACTTCAACCCACGAAGGGTAACGGTTGCGCGAGTCCACGGAGGGATCCACCCACGAAGGGTCCACAAAGAAGCAACCTTGTCTATCCCACCATGGCCATCGCCCACGAAGGACTTGCCTCACTAGGGTAGATCTTCATAAAGTAGGCGATCTCCTTGCCCATACAAACTCCTTGGTTCAACTCCACAATCTTGACGGAGGCTCCCAAGTGACACCTAACCAATCTAGGAGACACCACTCTCGAAAAGGTAATAGATGGTGTGTTGATGATGAACTCCTTGCTCTTGTGCTTCAAATGATAGTCTCCCCAACACTCAACTCTCTCTCATGGATTTGAATTTGGTGAAAGATGATTTTAGTGGAAAGCAACTTGGAGAAGGCTAGAGATCAAGATTTATGTGGTTGGAATGGAATATCTTGATCTCAACACATGAGTTGGTGGTTCTCTCTCAGAAAATGTATGCTAGAAGTGTAGGCATGTTCTGATGGCTCTCTCCACGAATGAAGAGTGGGTGGAGGGGTATATATAGCCTCCACACAAAATCTAACCATTACACACAATTCACCAAACTCGGTGGGACCGAATCAGAAAACTCGTGTCGGTGTCAAAACCGGCGGATCTCGGGTAGGGGGTCCCGAACTGTGCGTCTAGGCCGGATGGTAACAGGAGGCAAGGGACACAAAGTTTTACCCAGGTTCGGGCCCTCTCGACGGAGGTAAAACCCTACGTCCTGCTTGATTAATATTGATGATATGGGTAGTACAAGAGTAGATCTACCACGAGATCAAGGAGGCTAAACCCTAGAAGCTAGCCTATGGTATGATTGTTGATGTGTATGTTGTTCTACGGACTAAGGTTGCAGCCGACCTGCACCCCGTCGCCCTCGCGGATAGGGATGGAGCGGACGTTGTTCTTGTGCCGTAGCTTCGAAGGAGAAGGTTGTAGTCGACCTGCACCTCGTCGTCGTTGCGGATAGGGATGGAGCAGACGTTGTATTTGTGCCGTAGCTCCGAAGGAGAAGGTTGCAGTCGACCTGCACCTCGTCATCCTTGCGGATAGGGGTATGTTTTAGACTTAGGCGAGCACTGGACTGCAGCTAAGACTCCCGAGTGAGAGGACTGCTCTCCACTCGGTAGAATTTTTTCCAAACTTAGGCGAGTACTGGACTGCAACTAAGTCTCCTAGTGAGAGAACTTAGGCGAGTACTGGACTGCAGCTAAGCCCCCGAGTGGGAGGATTGCTCTCCACTCGGTAGGATTTTTTCAAACTTAGGGAGTACTTAGGTGAGTACTGGACTGCAGCTAAGCCCCCGAGCGGGAGGATTGCTCTCCACTCGACAGGATTTTTTCAAATTTAGGCGAGTATTGGACTGCAGCTAAGTCTCTTAGTGAGAGAACTTAGGCGAGTACTGGACTGCAACTAAGCCCCTGAGTGGGAGGGTTGCTCTCCACTCGGTAGGATTTTCTCAAACTTAGGAGAGTACTGGACTGCAGCTAAGTCTCCTAGTGAGAGAACTTAGGCGAGTACTGGACTGCAGCTAAGCCCCCGAGTGGGAGGGTTGCTCTCCACTCATTAGGATTTATTTCAAACTTAGGCGAGTACTGGACTGCAGCTAAGTCTCCTAGTGAGGGAACTTAGGCGAGTACTGGACTGCAGCTAAGTCCCTGAGTGGGAGGGTTGCTCTCCACTCGGTATGATTTTTTCAAACTTAGGCGAGTACTGGACTGCAGCTAAGTCTCCTAGTGAGAGAACTTAGGCGAGTACTGGACTGCAGCTAAGCCCCCGAGCGGGAGGATTGCTCTCCACTCGGTAGGATTTTTTCAAACTTAGGCGAGTACTGGACTACAGCTAAGTCTCCTAGTGAGAGAACTTAGGCGAGTACCGGACTGCAGCTAAGCCCCCCGAGTGGGAGGGTTGCTCTCCACTCGGTAGGATTTTTTCAAACTTGCGTGAGTACTGGACTGCAGCTAAGTCCCCTAGTGAGAGAACTTAGGCGAGTACTGGACTGCAGCTAAGCCCCCGAGTGGGAGGATTGCTCTCCACTCGGTAGGATTTTTTCGAACTTAGGCGAGTATTGGACTGCAACTAAGTCCCCTAGTGAGAGAACTTAGGCGAGTACTAGACTGCAGCTAAGCGCCCGAGTGGGAGGATTGCTCTCCACTCGGTAGGATTTTTTCGAACTTAGGGGAGTACTGGACTGCAGCTAAGTCTCCTAGTGAGAGAACTTAGGCGAGTATTGGACTGCACCTAAGCCCCCCAAGTGGGAGGGTTGCTCTCCACTTGGTAGTATTTTTTCAAACTTAGGCGAGTACTAGACTGCAGCTAAGTCCCCTAGTGAGAGAACTTAGGCGAGTACTGGACTGCAGCTAAGCCCCCGAGTGGGAGGATTGCTCTCCACTCGATAGGATTTTCTTTCAAACTTAGGGGAAACGGATTCGCGACTAAGCCCACCCACTGGGGCATTTCAGAAGTAAATAAGAACACAACAACCGAACGATAGGACCATAAGCTCTTGTCTTTGATAAACAAATTACAAAGGTGTTTCTTATTACATTTTATTCGAACGAGTGCTTAAGTATAAAAGGGGGGCAGCAGCTCCGCGTTCCAAGCTCGTGGCTCGTCTTTCTGATGCTCAATACTGTAAAGATGGTATGCTCCGTTGTGGAGAACTTTGGTGATGATGAAAGGGCCCTCCCAAGTCGGGGCAAGCTTGTGTGGTTTTTATTGATCCACTCGAAAAACCAGGTCTCCTTCTTGAAAGGGTCGACCCCTCACATTTCTGGCATGGAATCGACGCAAGTCTTGCTGATAAATGGTCGAGCGGATCAAGGCCATCTCTCTTTCCTCCTCTAAGAGATCGACTGAATCTTGCCGGGCCTGCTCTGCTTCCTCTTCGGAGAAGAGCTCAACTTGGGGTGCATTGTGGAGCAGATCACTTGGCAGAACAGCTTCGGCTCCATAGACTAAGAAGAAAGGAGTTCGTCCGGTCGACTGATTAGGAGTTGTCCTCAAACCCCACAGAACTGACGGAAGTTCATCAACCCAAGCGCCTGCTGCGCATTTGAGATCATGCATCAGTCGGGGTTTCAGTCCTTTGAGAATTAGGCCATTGGCTCTTTCTGCTTGTCCGTTCGACTACGGGTGAGCGACAGAAGCATAGTCGACTCGAGTGCCCTGAGAGGCGCAGAAAGCTCTGAACTCATCGGAATCGAAGTTCGATCCGTTGTCCGTGATGATGCTGTGTGGGACTCCATATCTGAATGTCAATTCTCTGATAAAACTAACAGTTGTGCTTGCATCAAGGTTCTTGATAGGTTTAGCTTCGATCCATTTGGTAAACTTGTCGACTGCAACGAGCACATGAGTGAAGCCGCTCATGCCAGTTCTCAGTGGTCCAACCATATCCAGTCCCCAAACAGCAAAGGGCTAGATGAGGGGGATGGTCTTCAGGGATGACGCTGGCTTGTGAGACATATCGGAGTAAAACTGGCAGCCTTCACATCTGTCGACTATATCTTTCCCCATTTCATTTGCGCGTGGCCAATAGAATCCAGCTCGGTATGATTTAGCCACGATGGCCCGAGAGGACGCATGATGACCACAGGTCCCCGAGTGGATGTCATTGAGGATCATTCGACCTTCTTCTGGTGTTATGCATTTCTGACCGACTCCAGTCACGCTTTCCCTGAACAGCTACCCTCTTATCACAATAAAGGCATTGGATCGACGGACGATCCGTCGAGCCTCTTCTTCATCCTCTGGGAGTTCTTTCCTGAGGATGTACGCAATGTAGGGCACCGTCCAGTCGGGAGTAATGGCCAGAATCTCCATGATCAGGTCGACCACGGCTAGGACCTCGCTTCAGTCGGATCTTTGGCGCTCTTAGATTGTGGGGTTCTTCAGTAAAAGGATCTTCCTGAACTGTCGGCGAGTGAATATGCTCCAAAAACACATTGCTGGGAATGGCTTCTCTCTTGGAACCTATCTTTGCCAAATCGTCGGCTGCTTGATTTTTCAGTCGGGGTATGTGGTGGAGTTCTAACCCCTCAAACTTCTTCTCAAGCTTTCTCACCGCGTTGCAGTAACCAGTCATGGCTGGGCTTCTAACGTCCCACTCCTTCATCACTTGATTAACTACCAAATCTGAGTGGCCATAGACCATGAGGCGATGGACGCCGAGTGAGATGGCCATGCGCAACCCATACAGGAGTGCTTCATATTCTGCTTCATTGTTGGAGGAATCAAAGTGAATCTGGAGGACATATCTGAGCCTGTATCCTTGGGGGGATACCAGAACTACTCCAGCACCAGAACCGTTCAGCATCTTAGATCCGTCAAAGAACATGGTCCAGTGCTCAGAGTGAACTTGAGTCGGCAGTTGCTGTTCGATCCACTCGGCAAGGAAATCTACTATTGCTTGGGACTTGATAGCTTTCTTTGTCTCAAACTTGATATCCAAGGGAAGGAGTTCAATCACCCATTTGGCCACTCGACCAGTTGCATCTCTATTGTGCAGAATCTCTGAAAACGGAGCATCGCTGACAACTGTAATAGAGTGATCCGAAAAATAGTGTGCAACCTTCTTCGTGGTCATGTAAATCCCATAGACAAGCTTCTGATAATGAGGATATCTTTGCTTTGACGGGGTCAGGACGTTGGAAATATAATAAACTGGGCGTTGAATCTTATAAGCTTTTCCTTCTTCTTCTCGCTCGACCGTAAGTATTGTACTGACGAGTTGTCCAGTGGCTGATTGGAGCAGCAAGCACCGGCTGGGTGGAAAGCAGGGCTTTTAGCTCTGCAAACGCTACATCAACTTCTGGGGTCCACTCAAACTTGTCTGACTTCTTCATCAGTCGGTAAAGAGGCAGCGCCTTTTCACCAAGGCGAGAAATGAATCGACTTAGGGCGGCCAAGCAACCAGTAAGCTTCTGGACATCATGCACAAGCACAGGGCATTTCATTCGGAGTATAGCGCCTACTTTCTCTGGGTTAGCATCGATTCCTCGTTCGGAAACAGGAAAACCGAGTAACTTCCCGCCTGGAACTCCAAACGTGCACTTTGATGGATTGAGCTTGATATCATACCTTCTGAGGTTGGCAAAGGTTTCAGCAAGGTCAGTCAGTAGGTCGGAACCTTTACGTGACTTGACCATAATGTCATCCATGTATGCTTCCACATTCTGACTGATCTGAGTGAGCAGGCACTTCTGAATCATCTGCATGAATGTGGCTCCGGCGTTCTTCAAACCGAATGGCATTGTGACATAACAGAAGCACCCAAACAGGGTGATAAAAGCTATCTTTATTTCGTCGGGTCCGCACAGACGGATCTGGTGGTACCCGGAGTAGGAGTCCAAAAAGGACAAACGCTCGCACCATGTAGTCGAGTCGACTATCTGATCGATGCGAGGGAGAGGGAAGTGATCTTTCGGGCAGGCCCGATTGATATGCTTGAAATCAATACACATGCGAAGTGAGTCATCTTTCTTTGGGACCATGACAACATTGGCTAACCACTCGGAGTGATAAATCTCTCGGATAAACTCAGCTGCCAAAAGTCGAGCCGCCTCTTCACCGATTGCCTTTCTTTTCTGGACGGCGGACTGTCGAAGATGCTCTTTGAGTGGTTTCACCTTTGGGTGGACTCGCAAACGGTGCTCAGCCAGTCCCCTGGGAACACCCGGCATGTCAGAAGGCTTCCATGCAAAGATGTCCCAGTTCTCACGGAGGAACTGGATGAGCGCTTCTTCCTATTTGGAGTCGAGTGTGGTTGAAATGTGAGTCAGAGCTGCATTGGGATCCGTCGGGTGAATGTGAATCGACTTCATTTCACCAGACGACTGGAACGCTGAATCTGTGGCTGGCTTCTTGGCTCGCAGCAAGTCACTCGGATCTGCATTTTTCTGGTATTCTTGCAATTCTACCACGGCCATCTGGGCATCGGCGATCTTTGAGCCCTTCTGGAAGCATTCTTCTGCCTTCTTCCGGTTACCAGAGATAGTGATCACTCCTCTGGGACCAGGCATCTTCAGTTTGAGGTACACGTTGCATGGTCGACCATAAATCATGCATAAGTTAGCCTGCCTAAAATTGCATGATAAGCACTCTGGAAATCCACAACTTCAAACGTCAACTTTTCTTTGCGGTAATTTTTGGAATCACCGAAAACCACGTCGAGTGCAATCTGACCGAGGGATGCATCCTTCTTGCCTGGAATGACCCCATGGAAACTCATATGGCTTTCGCTCAGTCTAGATATCGGAATGCCCATTCCTTTCAACGTTTCTGCATACAGTATGTTCAGGCCGCTGCCCCCGTCCATCAGGACCTTTGTCAGTCAAGTGCCTTCGACCACCGGGTCGACCACCAGTGCTTGCCTCCTAGGGGTGGAGATGTGCGCTGGATGATCAGACTGGTCGAATGTAATGGCAGTCTGCGACCACTTCAAGTAACTGGGTGTCACCGGAGCGACCATGTTCACTTCCCTGTTGATGACTTTCAATCGACTTTTGCTGTCAACGTTAGCAAAAATCATCAGAGTGGAATTCACGTGGGGATAACCATCATCATCCTCTCCCTCATCCTCAGCCTTGTCTGCCTCCTTCTCCTTTCCCTTGGGCTGTTTCTCTCGGAACTGCTGGATTAGGAGCCGACACTGCCGAGTGGTGTGCTTTGGGTAAATGAAATTACCTTCTTCATCTTTTTTGGTGTGGATATGGCACGGCAGATCCAACACGTAATTTCCGTCTTGATCTTTTACTTTCTTGGGGTTCCACGGCCCTATGGGCTTCCCCTTGAACTTTCCTTGAACCACAGCCAAGGCTTCACCCCGAGCAGCCGGCTCGGTCTTGCGGTTCTGTTTCCGACCGGAGTTTCCTCCTCCGGCTTCGTGGGCGACTGCTTTGTGCTTGCCACTCCATAGTCGCTCTTCCTCTTCACCATTGGCATACTTGGTGGCAATTTCCATCATCCGAGCCAGAGTCATATTTCTTGTCCGGGCGAATTTCATATTCAACTCCCGATACCTGACACCTTCCTTAAAGGCACAAATTGCTTGATGGTCTGACACATCTTCTACCGTGTGGTGTAGGGTGATCCATTTCTGGATATAATCCCTCAAAGTTTCATTCGGTTTCTGAACACAACACTGTAATTCTGTCAAACCCGCTGGCCGTTTGCAAGTGCCCTCGAATGTTCTGACAAACACTCGGGCGAGATCTTCCCAAGTATAGATGCTGCCAGGCGCTAACTGATTCAGCCATGCTCTAGCCGAGCCCTCCAACATCAGAGGAAGGTGTTTCATGGCCACTTCATCATTGTCGCCACCAATCTGGACAGCCACTCGGTAGTCTTCAAGCCAAGTGTTAGGCTTGGACTCTCCGATGAACTTACTAACTCCAGACGCCAACCTGAAGTTGGGGGGAATCACCGCAGTTCTGATAGCTCTGCTGAAGCACTCTGGACCGGAGACATGCACCCTGTTGCTGGTTTGCGGATCTCTGTCATGGTCCTCTCGGTGAGCTCTGTTTTTGTCGACCAAGCCCTACACGAGAATAGATCTCACATCAAAGCCCGGCTCCCTGGGGTCGACTGGAATACCTCTTCCGACACTGTGAGGGCGTCTGTCTTCATGTGGCCGAGGCACGTATGACCCACTCCTTGGAGGAGGCACGGGCACTCGACGACGATCATCGCGATCGACACGGCGATCATACTGCTCTTGGTTTCTGTACTGATCACGCCGATCTCCACGTCCCTCACGCCTCGGGGGCGATCTCGGGCTATGGGCTGACTGAACTGTGTCTGCGACCACGGATCTGCTATGGATCCTATTCCGCGACTGAGACAAGACCGTATTCTGCTCTCACGCTGCCCGGAGCAAGGCTCTGATCTGCACCAGACCTCAGCCAGCTTCTGATTGCGAAGGTTGGATCGACTCTGCTATCCGGGCAGCAGCTGCTAGATTCTGGATCGGTGTTCGGTATACCTGAGTCGGAGGTGGAAAAAGATGACGTCGACTGGACTCAGGAGCGCGTTGTTGAGCGCGATCATCGAGTGCATGCTGGAGGTTCTATAGTCGAGTGCGCTCAGCCAGGTTGGCCAAGTGCGCCTGTTCCAAGGCCTGGGCCTCTGCAGTTTCTCCAACTATAGGAGTATGCAATGCATCCATGTTCCGGCGGCGAAGTTCCTCCCTCTGCTGTGAGGAAAGGGGTTCGGGGTGGTACTCCTCGTGAACGCGCGACGGATCGCCATTCCCGTCGCCTCCGTCTTCGCGGTTGAAGCCAGGAGGGCTGCGTGGTCCATTGACCATCAAAACTTCCGCCGCCCGGTCGCTGCTTTCGCACTCGGATGCGGTCTCTACGGAGCCAGTTGACAGATTGAACAGGCCGTAGAGAGTTTCGTCGGGCTCGATCGCCGCGACTTGAGGGGTGGCCAACTGGCGGGTCACCGCATGCTTCACCCACCGCAGAAGCCTCGACCGACCAGTGCGCTTGCTCCGGCGGGTCGCAGGGAGGGGGAAAGCTGCTGGAGTCGACTGGCACTGGGTCGACGGTTGCCGCAGGAGGATGCCGCGGACGCATGCGCGAAAGTGCGTTGCCCCGCGGGTGGGGAGCGCGTCGGCGTCGAGTGGTGCCTCCTGAAGCCAAGCGGAGTCGTCGGCGATAAACACGAGTGCACTGAGATAGATCTCGCGGCCCTCAGCCAAAACTCCGCCCGAAACCATGATGAAGGGGATCGGAAAAATTGCAACTTCTCCAACAAGTCGCTAAGACACCTGCCGCACGGTGGGCGCCAACTGTCGTTGTTCTAAGACTGACAGTAGAGTAGGGCGGTAGGAATGTAGAGGCAAGATCCTAGCTATGGAGGAGTTGTACACACGAGTTTACGAGTTCAGGCCCTTCTCGGAGGAAGTAACAGCCCTACGTCTCGGAGCCCAGAGCCGGTCGACTGGATATATGTGTGTGAATTACAGAAAGTGCGAACCCTTGTCCCAGAGGAGGGGGTGGCTTATATAGAGTACGCCAGGACCCCAGCTCCCCTCCGTCACACAAGGTTCAATGCTCATAAAGGAGGGGCGTTACTGGTAACGTCTGCAGTAAAGTGTTGTAAATGTCCATAAAGCTATGGTTTAAGTCTTGACCGTTGCAGAGTGGAGGGTTCCTCTTCTTCTGGTGGTTGAGTGTCTTCAAGGTGGTCGAGTGAGCACATCTTCATGGTCGAGTGGATGATGGTTTCTCTTTGCTTCTGATTCTTTGTAGAGATGTCCTCGGGGAGGGTATGTTGGACAGATCCATGAACCTACCCTAGGTACATAGCTTCATCACGACGCACGGAGGCGACAAGCGCAGCCTGTAGCACATCCACCTTTTCCTAGCATGCCAACCCACCAAAGCGCTGCCTCTGCCATCAACCTCATCGACGAGGAAAACGAGCAGGCGCCATGGCCCGTTGAGGCCGAGGCGCTCCCTGGCAACGCGATGGACAACGCTGTGATGCGCGTCATCGCCAGGGTTGAGCAGACCTTTGGCGCATGGCGCTTGAGCGTCGTGGATCAAGATAGGCATGTCAGCGCCGACAGGCTGTAGCTTGCGCACAACATGATCGATGGCGTGCCACAGAGAAAGCTAGGCGCGTCCGCGCCTATAGACTGTGGCTCGCCACACGGCGAAACCGTTGGAGCGCCGCAGAGCGAGAGGCGCGGCACGCCGCACAGCAAGAGTGGATCCATCGGTGCCTTCCTGTTGTCCACATGGCGTCGCAGCTGGGTACACGTCCCGTCAGTACCCCCATTCCTCGCAAGGAGTTGGCAGAGGCCCTTAGCACCATACTTGCAACAGATACAGGCCATGCCATACTTGCACCGGACGCCCGCCGCACCGTTCGCATGGGTCTCGCTGTTCGCCTTGTCCGCGGCTTGTTGGATGCCAACGTGCTGGTCCGTAGGCTCGACCGCCTCCTTGGCCCAGGCGTCCACCTGGACGCAGTAGAGGAACATGGCGATCGCATCCTCGAGCTGGTGATCTCCGATGAAATAGCCAACTTGGAGCTCGAGATCGCGCTCCAGATGTACCGCGAGTGTGTCCACCGCTTGGATGAATGCCTGCACGAGTTCAGGAAGAGCCAAGAGCTACCCTAGGCAAGGGTTGCTGGTCATGGTCTCATGGACGCATTTTATTTTGAGAAGTTGTTTCGACATGGATAGCTTTGTATTCACAGCAATCATAGTATTGCTCTATTTATTGCTCTGTTTCAATGTGTGTACTCTGTTTTTCATTCTTATATGTTCTGGTTCAATGTGTGTACATACGCTTTCCATTCTGTATATGTGGATGATAACAGCTAGATTCAAATTAGTATACACAAACAGATAGAAAATGGAATTCATAATATATATTAATTGTTCATTAGATCATCACAGGATATATATATATATACATATATATATATATATATATAATATCATCACATATACGTGATGATACTTAACTACTAGGTACATCGCATAAAATTGAAGACAAACAATACTAAAACTAATAATCCCTCCTGGGGCTAGTATTCCGGCAGCCCCTCGCCAATAGCTCCCTGGTGCGCGGCGTCTTCCCAGTGCGGAGGCAGTACTCCGACTCCTCCGCCTCGCAGCGCTTGACATACTGATCTGCCTCTTGCTGGCGGATGCGCGCGGCCGATCTTGCCATTTCGTTGGGCACACACCGGAGCTCCTCGTCGGTGGCACGCTGGAGCTTATCGGCCCACCTCCACGCAGTGACGAGGTGCCCAGCGCCTACGACCTTCCTTGCGAAGTACCTGTCTTCGTACACCTCCTCGGCACGATGACCCGCCCGCCCCCAAAGCTTCGCCGCCTCCTTTTTCCAGGCGGCATCATGAGCTTCACAGGCCGCCTGGTACCTGGCTTCCTCCTCCGCCATCTCCTTCTTGAACGCCACTTGCCTGGCTTTCTCAGCCGGTGCCAGCGACTTCCACAGACAAAGATTGTACTGGCCCCAAAACTAATCCAAAGTTGGGAGGTCCGGCGCAACCTCGTCAGGCGGCGCGTAGGGGTCCTCATCACTGCTTATCGAGTGAGCATCCTTGGGGGGCGGCGACTCCTTGTCGGCGTGTGGGTAGACCGGCAGCGCCATGGCAGAGATTTGAGAGAGAGAGAGAGGGCGGGCGACGGGAGGATGTAGATGAGAATGCAGGTGGGACGACATGAGCAAGTTAGTATTTATTGGCGGCCGGAATCTAGATTGACGGGGACAATACACACGCCGGTCGCCGGAATTTACGAGTACTGTAGTTTGAATTACACACAATTCCCGCAACAAATCAGTGTGTGAACATAATAGCCAAAATCCGTGTGTGAACATAATAGCTGACAGTTTCCAATGCAGAACCATGTCTGATTAATGATTCCCGCCATTCACCTACCAAACCTCGAGCCGCGAGATAGACTGCCAATTGTGTGGGGGCCGGTTGTCTTGCCAGATCTTTACGATCATTAAATGGTTAGAAAATCACTTAAATGTCTTTAGAAGGGCAAATGACCCTTGAAATTTACCAAATTTTCACATGACAGTTGTATTAGTGCATGCTAAACATAGGAAAAAAATTGAAGGCCGTAAGAGGAAGCTATCTCCCATTCATCATCAAACACGCATTGTTCCCTCTCGGAACCACAAACCTTCTAGCGAGTTGCTCCGGTTTGTGAGGGGCGTGTGTCCAGACGTTCGTCAAACATGCCAATGTTTTACCACATCATCTTCGTGGCATGACATTACATCAACCAAGGTTTCATGTGTTTTTGATCATTTTTCTATTTTCTTAAATAAAAATGCCATGTCACTCAATGCATACGTATGCATGTGTCCATGTCGTGAGACAATATGTCTGAAAATTCCTTCTAATTTACTGCACATGGAATTAACTCGCACACAAGTACACATATATGATTTTTCAAACTGTTATGGTTAGGCGTTGCATGTAAATGTAGTTCAAATTTGAATTACGACCAGTAAATGGCTAGAAAATCACTTAAATGTCTTTGAAAGGTCAAATGACCCCTAGAATTTTCCAAAATTTCACATTACAGTTGTAGTAGTGCATGTTAGACGTTGAAACTTTTTCAAGGCTGTAAGAGGAAGCTATCTCTCATTTGTCATCAAACATGCATTGTTCCCTCTCGGAACCACGAACCTTCTAGCGAGTTGCTCCGGTTTGTGAGGGGTGTGTGTCCAAACTTTCGTCAAACATGTCAATTTCTTTACCACATCATCTTGGTGGCATGACATTAAATCAAGCAAGGTTTCATGTTTTTCTGACCATTTTATAATTTTTTGGAATTAAAATGCCATGGCATGTGCCCATGCCCTGACACCAATATGTTTGAAAATTCCCTTGAATTTACTGCACTTGGAATTAACTCACACACAAGTACACAAAAATATGATTTTTCAAACCGTTATGGTTAGGCGTTGCCTGTAGATGTAGTTCAAATTTGAATTATGGTCATTAAATGGATAGAAAATCACTTAAATGTCTTTAGAAGGTCAAATGACCCCTGAAATTTACCAAATTTTCACATGACAGTTGTATTAGTGCACGTTAAACGTAGGAAAAAATTTGAAGGGCGTAAGAGGAAGCTATCTCCCGTTTGTCATCAAACATGCATTGTTCCCTCTCGGAACCACGAACCTTCTAGCGAGTTGCTCCGGTTTGTGAGGGGTGTGTGTCCAAACATTTGTCAAACATGTCAAATTTAAGGTTCGTGGAATTTGTTTTTAATGATGGTCTTTTGTTAGAGCAATGTTTTTAATGTGGCGGATTTTTAATTATGCATACTTAGGCTTTGTTTTTAATGCTGGTCTTTTATTAGAGCAATGTTTAGGTTAACTGGCTCTGTGTAGTTACTAAAATTGCTCGATTCAGTAAGTGTGGTTTGTCTGTTGTACGCTCTTTTTTGTGCCCAAATTAGCAAGCGATGTTAAATTATGCAATGACATACCCGAGGAAATTTCCACCAAAATTTGAATTATCAAACTCATCCAATGCGCGCAAAGCAGAAGAATCATTTGCGATGCGCACAATCATTCAAAGTGAATGGTTCGGCGGCACCGTGCGCGTTCAAAGTGAATATGCCCATGCCTTGAGACCAAAATTTGAATTATCGAACTCATCCCATGCGCGTAAAGCAGAAGAACCGTTTGCGATGCACACAATCGTTCAAAGTGAATGGTGCGGCGGCACCACGCGCAAAGTTTCCCTCCACATTTCCAAAATTTTGGCCTACCACCAAAATATCTACCCCGCCCCCCTTCCCCACCCCTTTTCTCCCCGACCACAAGTCACATTTCCCCTGTTTGCTCCTTCCTTCCTTCCTTTCTAAGCTATAGCCGCTTCCTCGCTCTCGTCGTCTCGCATCCTACCACCGGGGTCGCCATGGTCTTCTTCAAAGACATATCCAACGGTTCCTCCTCCTCCGACTACTCCTTCACCACCCGGGTATGCCTCTCCCTTCTCTCTCTCGGGCTATGACTTGGAATGAAGGATTTTTACCTGGAGGTCAATTTGAGTCATTTCTTCCTCTTGTAGCTCCCTAAGACCATCAGTGGCAACGAATGGAGCGGCGTGGGTGAAGATCTATCTGCTCGTTGTCACCATCAATATCCATGTGTGAAGCTACTTGCTTTTGATTCTGTGGACACTGGGAGGAAGTTTCTGGCATGTGCAGATAAGGTTAGACCCTCTTCCGTTGTTACAAATCATTTGTTAGATGTGACTCAGACACTGTCACGGTCCCAACCCATTCATACAACACCTTAAACCAAACACATCCTAAGATAGTGTCATAGTTTGTACCTAGTATCTTAAATTGTTTCCATGTCATCAGCGGTGCTGTCGGTGTCAAAACCGGCAGATCTCGGGTAGGGGGTCCCGAACTGTGCATCTAAGGCGGATGGTAATAGGAGGCAGGGGACAAGATGTTTACCCAGGTTCGGGCCCTCTTGATGGAGGTAATACCCTACTTCCTGCTTGATTGTTCTTGATGATATGAGTATTAAAAGAGTTGATCTACCTCGAGATCGTAGAGGCTAAACCCTAGAAGCTAGTCTATGGTATGATTGTCTGTTGTCCTACGGACTAAACCCTTCGGTTTATATAGACACCGGAGGAGGTTAGGGTTACACAAGGTCGGTTACAAGGGAGGAGATCTACATATCCGTATTGCCTAGTTTGCCTTCCACGCCAAGGATAGTCCCATCCGGACACGGGACGAAGTCTTCAATCTTGTATCTTCATAGTCCAACGGTCCGGCCAAAGGATATAGTCCGACTGTCCGGAGACCCCCTAATCCAGGACTCCCTCAGTAGCCCCTAAACCAGGCTTCAATGACGACGAGTCCGGCGCGTAATATTGTGTTCGGCATTGCAAGGCGGGTTCTTCTCCAAATCCTGAATATCTGCTAAGTAGTGTCCGACTTCCATAAATGTTGGGCTTCTTGGCTTCTACGCCCAATAAGGGCCATCTTCCACGCGTCGAGCAAATGCGAGGAGCCAGGGAGTATTTACATTTGCCCCCCTAACCAAGTAAATAAATCCCCTATTAAAGGGAAGGGGATTCTTAGATCCAATCCACACCATCTTCCCGCAGCGAGAATCCATCGGAGCGCGCTTGGAAAAATCCATTACATCATGGATGGCCACCGCAGCTCCTCCTCTCGCTCCCGTAGCCCTAAGCCCGTTGATTTGGAGAAGTGTTCCGTCCCGCACGGCCGATTAGTAGAGTTGCAGACCCAGGGATTTCTCCCTCCGGCGTATATGGTCCCCGTCCAAGCTGGTCTCGCCACCTATAATGGCGGGGAGCAAGCGGAGAGCTTCCCCAATCCCTCCAAGGGGGAGAGGGTATGCCTTGCCCCTTACTTACTAAGGGGACTCGGATTTCCAATTCATCCGTTCCTCTGCGGACTCTTGGAGTTTTATGGCCTCCAGTTGCATAATTTCACCCCTGCTTCCATATTACACATCGCCGGCTATGTTGCCATTTGTGAGCTGTTTTTGGGCTACAAGGCTCATTCCGAGCTGTGGAAAAGGCTATTCTGCCTTGTGCCTCGCACACAGAAGGGGTCACTTTATCAAGTGGGCGGGGCTGAAATATGGCGCATCACCGAGACCGGATACCCGTCCGGTACTCTGAGGAAGACGTCTGAAGACTGGCTTTTGGAGTGGTTTTACATGGAGGACATCCCTCTTCCAGACCCTGTTCGGCGGGGTCTTCCTGAGTTTGACAATGCTCCTCTGAAGAAGCGTCGAAGTTGGCGCCCACGGAGCCCCCAGGAGGAAAATAATGGAGAAGTCCTTTTTCTGATGAACCGGATTAAAGCGCTGGCTCAATCAGGATTGAGAATAATCGAGGTTATGTCAATATGCATAATGCGGGGGGTGCAACCACTTCAATATCAAGGGCATCCCCTGTGGTGTTTTAACGGGGAAGACGATGCCACCCATTGCGGGCGCAAGGGACCGGACTCACCTGCTGCTTTAGCACAAGTTATGTCCGAGTTCTTCAAGGGAGAGGAAGAGGAGTTCATCCACATTAAACCACGGGACGGATTCTCCATTTACAACCCTCCAAGCTGGGTGAGTTGTACCCTTTTTACTCTCAACCTTCCCGCATTCTTCGTCGTAGGTACTCACCTTGCCATTTCACGGCAGGAACTGCGAAAAGCGATAAGGGAGGTCAACAGCCCAGCTCCACAACCAGAGGACCCCGGCCGGGCCCTCGATCCCAGACTTGAAGAGGATCTGGACATATTCTTGGAGCTGATAGACAGGCAATTCTATCAATTGAGCTGCGATGACGCCATGGTGGCCATAACGGCCGACTATCCGGGACTACTCCCTGCGTCGCACATAAGAAAAACCAAAGTCCCAACTCCCCAAAAAGGATCCCCTTTTATGCACTTCACCTACCGTACACGTATGGTGTCTTACAGGGAAGGCCTTCGGGACGCCGTGCCGAACCTGCAGCAACTCGCCAACAAGAGGCACCGAAGCCGGGTAGGCAAAAAAGGAAGGCGGTCAGGACGGAGACGCCAGCACTGAGGTATAACACAAAACCTCATTCCATGGTTGTCATCTTGCTTAAAATATAATGACATCCGTGTTTCCTAGAAAAAACGCCCGCCGGACTATATCCGGAGAGGCTGCCGATCACGCCTCGACCAGTCGGGCTCCAGGGCCGGACATAGAGGCGGAAGCTAACGCGAGGCAGACGCCGGATGTTCCTCCTACAGAGGATGCGGACAGACTATCCGCTACAAATTCCGAAGTGGAGAGCGCCATGAATCACAGGCGTCGCCGGGCCGTACTCCGTGACGCTTGTTTCTCACCAGAGGCATTTGATGCCTTCAATTCCGGAGACGCGTACATCCGTGCTGCTCAAAATGGTCTAGCCAGAGCCACGGACCAGTATGTAAGGGATATACGGGTAAGTAAATCTGACGATTATATGTATTAGTAGCCCCTAAGACTTGAAACAGTTGACACAACTGATTTAAGGATCATTTATTTGAGTAGGTTCTTACAGAGAAGAATTCCCAATTGTCTCAAGAGCTGGAAGAGTGCAAGGCCCAGCTAGGGGCCGCTGTTGCCGCGTTGAGGGAGTCCGAGAAGGGTCCCTCTGGTAACACATGTTTCCCTTGCAAATAAGACAGGTACCAGGTAGTATGCGGCATGTATGCAAATCTAACAATAGATGTTGTAGGTGACCCTAGAGTGAATTCGGAGGCCGTAGTGGTGAATGCGGCACGTGCTGATCGACACCTAAATGCTGGTGAGCGCATGCTTACGTGAGTTAGGCAGGAGAAAAACAATCTCCAAGACGCCAATACCCGGCTGGGCGAGGAACTGAAAGATGTCCGGGCCTAGCTAGCGGACTCCGTAAAGGAGAATAAGCGGCTTCGACGCGGCATTTTTAGTAAGTGCTTGAATGAACTTTTAAAGGAGTTCGGCGAAGAAGCCGGTTGACAGATTTGTGTCTGCAGGTATGCCGATGAGTCGTCCCGCAGAAGAGATGCCCGGGTCTTCGGGTGATCTTCTACCAGAGCTCTCACAACTGCACGAGCAAGTTCGGCAGGTGATGTAGGGTATTGCCCAAGCCTTGTGGCCGTCCGCATCCCTGCCAGGAGGCATGGTAGAGCTTGTAGAGAAGCTCAAGGGAGCACTGCGGCGCTTTCAATTATGGAACATATCAGCTTGCCGACAACGTGTGAGGAAGCCTGGGCTATGGTGAAGACACGATAGACCAAAGCGGACCCAAACCACATGGACGAGGTCGGACCTGTGGGGCCTGATGGGAAGGAGATTCCCGTCAGTTTAGTGTATGATCAAGTAGAATTAGCCGCAAAGTATTCACAACAGGATGTAGGCTAGACAGCTTGTTGGATGGTATAGAAGAAGAATTTAATCAGTCTTAGTGACTGTGTACTTCAAATGACATATGTAATGTCCCTAGCCGGATTGTAAATCATTTGTCATGGCAGACCTTTTCGCTTCGACCTCTGGACCTGATAGTCCAGAGTGTATCCGAATACCTGCTCGATTATGTAAAAACCGGGGTATGCCTGGAAACTAGGCGTAGGGGTCATAAGTGTTTGAACAGACAAGTACCCAACTAGCTATGTTATATTACATGGGTAGTAAGAAACATCTTCCAGAGAGAATAGTTCCGTTAAGGGTTCCTTTCCCTGGGTACGCATGCCCTAATGTGCATGTCTGAACTGCGAAAAGGAACGCGTGCTATAAACATCTGGGGGCATTTTTTCAAATTAAATAAAAGTCATCTTTTGTTCGCCGACCGAATATTCCCTTAAGAACGCTAGCTTTCGGCTTCACCTAGTCTGAGGTACACATCCGGCTGACCCGGCAGTAACAATCGCAGAGGTGCTCCCCTTATGCCCTAGCCGAATTAACGGGAACATAGGGCATAAATACAAGAGCTAGGCAACCCAGCTTGGCCAAAACTGAAGTCATATCGATGCATATGATGGCGAAAAAAGGTACATGCGGAAGAATAACACATGTGTGGGACATAAAGTCCGGAAAAATAGTTATATTAAGCTTCTGTATAAGAAGCCCCCACGTATAATGAGCGTAGCTAGTGCGGCGCGATTGTGCAACCAAGACACAAGTTTAGCCTTTTAGGGCCTGGATGAGAAATAAAAGGAGAGGAAAGAGAAAAGACAGATATGCAAAAAAAATGATGGAGGTGAGGGGACGAACATATAGTCCGACGCTAGGCGTAGAATCTTCGGAGTCTCGCTGCGTTCCATGGGTTTGGCTTGAGTCGATTATTCGATGCATCCCGCAGACGGTATGCTCCACCGGTCAGAACTTGGTAAATAACGAAGGGACCTTCCCATTTGGGCTTGAGCTTGTTCTTTTTCTTCTCCGGCAGGCGTAGAACTAGTTCGCCAACGTTGTAGGTTTTGGCCCGTACTTCTCTGCTTTGATATCTTCGAGCCTGTTGCTGATAAAAATATGGAACGGGCCTTTACCACATCGCGCTCCTCCTCCAGGGAGTCCAAACAATCCTGCCAATCGAACTCGTCCTCTTTTTCCTCGTACGTGCGCACTCGAGGTGAGTCATGAATTATGTTGCAAGGCAGAACCACCTCTGCGCCGTACACCATAAAGAACGGTGTGTATCCGGTAGTGCGATTCCGCGTGGTCCGCAGCCCCCATAGTACGGAGTCGAGCTCCTCTACCCAGTGCGTGTTTGATTCCTTTAAGGACCGCACTAGTCTGGGTTTAATGCCGCTCATGATAAGACCATTTGCTCGCTCAACTTGACCGTTAGTTTGTGGGTGATAGACAGAAGCATAGTCGAGCTTGATGCCCATATTGCTGCACCAGAGCTTCACCTCATCGGCTGTAAAATTCGTGCCGTTGTCAGTGATGATGCTGTGGGGGATGCCATAACGGTGTACAACCCCAGATATGAAGTCTATCACCGGTCCGGATTCAGCCGTCTTGACGGGTTTGGCTTCTATCCATTTGGTGAATTTATCCACCATGACCAGTAGGTATTTTTTCTTATGGGTTCCCCCTTTAAGGGGTCCAACCATGTCAAGCCCCCAGACCGCGAAGGGCCAAGTAATGGGGATTGTTTGGAGGGCGGTAGGCGGCATATGGCTTTGGTTTGCAAAAAGCTAGCAACCAACGCAATGTTGGACCAGATGCTGCGCATCTGCCTGGCCCGTCGGCCAATAAAAACCTGTACGGAAGGCCTTGCTTATAAGGGCCCGGGCTGCGGCGTGGTGGCCGCCGAGTCCGGCATGAATTTCTGCCAAAAGCTTCCGCCCTTCCTCTTTGGAGATGCACCTTTGAAGGACTCCGGTAGTGCTTTTCTTATAAAGCTCCCCCTCGTGGACCTTGTAGGATTTAGATCGCCGCACTATGCGGCATGCCTCATTTTGGTCCTCAGGTAGTTCCTGCCTGGTTAGGTAGGCCAGGAATGGCTCTGTCCAGGGCGCGATGATGGCCATTATTACATGGGTGAAGGTGTTATTTCAATGGTAGAGCCTCCGATTGTGTCAGAGTGTTCGGTATCCGGTGTTGTGACCGGATCCGGGCTATTATTGCCGGTGTCCCCTTCCCATACCACGATGGTTAAACAGTTTTTCCATCAAGATGTTAGGTGGGATAGGGTCGCGCTTAGCGCCGGGATGGGCGAGGATATCCACCGCCTGATTATTATCCCGAGCCACATGGTGGAATTCAAGCCCCTCGAACCAAGCTGACATTTTGAGAACGGTGTTGCGATATGCCGCCATTTTCGGATCCTTGGCATCGAAGTCTCCATTTATTTGGGATATTGCGAGGTTTGAATCCCCACGCACCTCCAGGCGTTGAATGCCCATGGAAACTGCCATCCGGAGACCGTGCAATAGGGCCTCGTATTCGGCTGTGTTATTGGAGTATGTGTATAGTATTTGGAGTACGTATTGAACTGTATCTCCGGTGGGGGACGTCAGGACGACGCCAACCCCCAGATCAGCCAACATTTTAGAGCCGTCGAAGTGCATGATCCAATTGGAGTACGCGCCGTACTCTTTAGGGAGTTCGGCTTCTGTCCATTCGGCGATGAAATCAGCCAGCACTTGCGACTTGATGGCTCGTCATGGTTTGTATGTTATGTCGAATGGGAGGAGCTCGATGGCCCATTTGGCAATCTGGCCCGTGGCATCGCGGTTGTTTATTATGTCGTTGAGTGGTACTTCAGAGGCCACCGTGATTGAACACTCTTGAAAGTAGTGTCATAATTTCCGGGATGCCATGAATACCGCATATGCTATCTTTTGGTAATGTGGGTACCGTGATTTGCATGCAGTGAAGACGGTAGATACATAGTATACCGGCTTTTGAAGTGGAAATTTATGTCCATCTGTCTCTCGTTCAACGACGAGCACTGCACTTACAACTTGGTGCGTTGCCGCTATATATAATAGAATTGGTTCGCCGACATTTGGCGCGACCAAGATTGTGTTGGTATCCGGGATGGCTTTTATGTCTTCCAATCCGGCCATGGTTGCGTCCATCCACTCGAAGTGTTCAGTGCGCCGGCCTTTTCTCCTAATCGGGAGATAAAGCGGCTTAAGGCCGCCACACATCGAGTTAACTTCTGGATTTGCTTGAGGTCGGTTGGGGTAGCCAACTGCGACAGGGCTCGGATTTTAGCCGGATTTGCTTCAATTCCTCTACTGGAGAAGATGAAGCCCATGAGCTTTCCGGTGGGTACGCCGAAAACGCATTTTTCCGGATTGAGCTTAATGTCGTATGTTCGGAGGTTGTCGAACGTGAGCCTCAAGTCGTCTATTAAGGAGTCGATGTGTCTAGTTTTAATGACCACATCATCTAAGTATGCCTCCACTGTCTTTCCGATCTGCTTTTCCAGACATGTCTGAATCATGCGCTGATATGTTGTGCCAGCGTTTTTGAGCCTGAAGGGCATTGTGTTAAAACAGAAGGGGTCATATGGAGTGATAAATGCCGTTGCGGCTTGATCGGACTCCGCCATCTTAATCTGGTAGTAACCGGAGTATGCGTCGAGGAAGCACAATGATTTGTGTCCTGCGGTAGCGTCGATGATTTGATCGATGCGAGGGAGGGGGAAGGGATCCTTTGGGCAAGCCTTATTAAGATCCTTGAAGTCGACACATAGGCCCCAGGATTTGTCCTTCTTTGGTACCATCACCAGGTTTGCAAGCCAGTCCGGATGTTTTATTTCTCTAATGAATCCGGCCTCCAGTAGCTTGGCTAGCTCCTCTCCCATGGCTTGTCGCTTAGGTTCAGAGAAACACCGAAGAGTCTGCTTGACCGGCTTGAATCCATTTAGAATATTAAGGCTATGCTCGGCCAATCTGCATGGGATTCCTGGCATGTATGAAGGATGCCAGGCGAATATGTCCCAATTCTCGCGCAGGAACTCCCATAGTGCGGCGTCTACAATGGGGTTTAACTGTGCCCTGATGGATGCTGTTTTTGTGTGATCCGTTGGATGGACTTGGAATTTGACTATTTCGTCCGCTGGTTTAAAGGAGGTGGACTTGGATCTTTTGTCTAGTATCACATCGTCCCTGTCCACTGTGGAGCGCAGTGGGGTTAACTCCCCGCCACGAGGGCTTTGGATAATGCCTCGAGGGCCAGTGCGGCTGTTTTGTTCTCGGCGCGGAGTGCTATGTACGGATCACTAGCTAGAGTGATGATTCCATTGGGTCCGGGCATTTTGAGCTTCATGTACCTGTAATGGGGTATGGCTTGGAAAATCGTGAATGCCTCCCGCCCTAGAAGGGCGTGGTATCCGCTACTGAGCGGGGCCACTTGGAATGTGATTTCTTCGGACCTGTAATTCTCCGGAGTGTCGAATACCACATCTAGTGTGATTTTTCCAGCGCAACATGCCTCCCGACTAGGGATAATTCCTCGGAAGGTCGTGCTGCTTTGCTCTATATGGTTGCTGTCTATTCCCATTTTTTGAAGGGTCTCCTCATAAATGAGGTTTAATCCGCTGCCGTCGTCCATGAGAACATTAGTGAGCCGAAAGCCATCCACAATTGGACTGAGGACCAAAGCAGCTAGTGCTCGGGTTGTTCGGAATTGAGGTTCGTCACTGGCATTGAAGGTGATAGCCGTGTCGCTCCATGGATTTGTTGCTGCCACGTGGCAGACTTCGGCAAGGCTGCGGAGTACTCGCTTATGCCTATTATTTGAGGCAAAGGTCTCGAAGACTGTCAGTATTGTATTGTGATCCCCGGGGAGGTGTTCTGGGGTGTTTTGGATGAGGAGATCCTCACCGCTTTTGGCCACCTGCCGGAGTACCCAACATGCTCTAAGGCTATGTGTTGGTATGGCATCCGCTGTACTATGAATTTTGTAGGGCCCGTTAAGCCATCCCTCCAATACAGTTCCACGCCCTGTAGTGGGCTTTTGTTTCTTTATAATTGAGTCGGGTGACTTATGAGAGTGCACCCTTTTAGTTCGGACTAGGGGTTTTGATAGGGCCGGATTATCCCAGAATTGTGTTTGGGTTTTCCAGGCGCTTTCCATCGCACAGTATTTCCGTACTATGGCCGCCAAGTTGGCGAAGTGTGCAATGTTGTGGCGACTTATGGCGTTGAGGATCCCCTTGTCCGTGCAATTGTTACAAAAGAACGAAATTGCGTCTTCCTCACGACAGTCCTTGGCCTTGTTCATTACAAGGAGGAATCTGGCCCAATAGTGATGTACTGTCTCTTGGGGCGCTTGCCTAATGTGGGATAGATCGTTTGTATCTGGGTGGGTGGGTGGATTTAAGTCCAGACCTTAACCAAATCTAAGATCCCGGGGCGGGGGAGTTTCCGATCTTGGAAGTTCGGACTCCGGGATGTTGCTCCGCGGGTTTGGTATGCGACCTGATTCCAGGTTCAGGGTTAGGGAGATGTCCTCCCGTGAGCAAGTATCCGGCTCAGAGAGCTCGGGAATCCGGACATAGTTCGTCCTTAGGATAAAGGGATAAATGCCGCATTGTTCCTCCACCACCGCTATTTGATGGGTGACAGGCGGAGAGTTAATCTCCCTTTGGTCAGGTTTAAGCCCGACCTGATCATAGTCCGTAGAGACTCCCAGAGTGGCGATGCGATCGAAGAGCTCGTTCAAAGAGGAGAGCTCCATTGGATCCATCTGCTCGGCGAATTTTGAGCCGATGTGGAGGCTGTTTTCGATGACCCAAGAAGTCATCGTTGGCGCAGCGACCGAGCGGGCCGTGATGACGAAGCTGCCTAGTCGGAGAGTTTGGCCTACAGCCAGGGCTCCCCCAGAAGTGATGTTATCTTTGACAACGAGACGAGCCATCCCTCTTTATGATGACGACACAGTGGAACTCTCAATGAAAGCACCAATGTCGGTGTCAAAACCGGCGGATCTCGGGTAGGGGGTCCTGAACTATGCGTCTAAGGCGGATGGTAACAGGAGGCAGGGGACAAGATGTTTACCCAGGTTCGGGCCCTCTTGATGGAGGTAATACCCTACTTCCTGCTTGATTGTTCTTGATGATATGAGTATTACAAGAGTTGATCTACCACGAGATCGTAGAGGCTAAACCCTAGAAGCTAGTCTATGGTATGATTGTTTGTTGTCCTACGGACTAAACCCTCGGGTTTATATAGACACTGGAGGGGGTTAGGGTTACACAAGGTCGGTTACAAGGGAGGAGATCTACATATCCATATTGCCTAGCTTGCCTTCCACGCCAAGGAGAGTCCCATCCGGACACGGGACGAAGTCTTCAATCTTGTATCTTCATAGTCCAACAGTCCGGCCAAAGGATATAGTTCGGCTGTCCGGAGACCCGCTAATCCAGGACTCCCTCAGGTGCCATTAGAAAATTATTTGGCACCGCTTCAGCAGTTTGTGTAGCCAACTTTGGTCCACACATCCGAGAAACCGAGCAGTAAAATACTAAATCTTTATGGCACGAAGGAACTGGGCATCAGAGCAACTACGTGCTCCGGTGTCCGGGTCCCTGATTTTTTTCCGCTGCATCGGCTCGCCAGTTCAGGGCACCAGTGCGAGATGTAGCAACTATTGTCTTTACACCAGTTTTGGCATACATAGTGGACGACCTCAGTGCTATTAGTTCCATGTTACTAAATTTGTGCATGTACACACCTGTTAATATCAATTTGCTGTCATCCACACACTGTCGCTATGCTGTTGCAGTACTATTTACCTTCCTCATAAAATGTTCAATTTTTTATTTATTGTACATGAGTAAGAACTTGTAGCGTCGTTTTAGTTAATTATAGCTTCTGATGTTCCAGAATTTGGTTGTTGTCTCAGTACCAATTATTTCATTTGCACATTAATCTTTTTGAGAAGATACGTCATACTTAACATGTTTCTTCAGTTTTTCAAAATAAGCATTGGTGATTTTCTATGTTGCTATAAACCCATTTCCCCTACAATTGTTACTGATCTAGTTTTAAATATTATAGGATGAACGGAAGTGTTATTACTTGGAATGGGTTGATCAAGAGTGCCCACAGTCTTTGAAGATGTGCCTAACGAAGCTCTGGAGCATGTATGAGGAAGTGAACACAGCTAGGCTTAGAGAAATTCTTGTCAATGCTGAAGCATATTTCAAGATGCAGGATAAAAAGTTGAAGGTGGAGATTGAGCTCAGATTTGTTTTAAATACTTTGCTAAGATGGTGTTGGCGAAGGAGGAGGCACTTTCCCAGTTGGCCCGTGCAAAATGGGTTCTTACTGAACTGAAAGCAGAGGTGGATAAGAAGAGCCTGGATGATATCGATTAGGGAAATGAATATATTGTTCTTATGAAGTTGAACTAGCCATATGTTGTACTGTGCTGTTTTCATGTAGCTAACGTACTGTGATGTTATAATATATATATGTGTCTGATATGAAATTGGCAAATAGCTATTCGATATGAAATGTGAATTTGCGTAATACTATAATTATTAATTGTAAACTAATAAACCTGCTAAATGTGTCATGGACCTTTGCAAATGGTTCTAGCAATAAAAGCGGTTGCGATGGATAGCCCAATGCCACACAGTTTTCTTCATCAAATCGTGTGTGATATAGTTGATAAAAGCAAACGGTTAACCAAGGAAGATCATGTGTGATAGTTACACCTTTCACACACGACCTACACATAAAACAGTGTGGGATTTACGTCCGAACGGAAACGTTTTCCCTGGATTGACTGTGTGGGATGTACATAAGAACGGAAACATATTCCTTGGATTGACTGTGTGTGATATACATACGAACGGAAATGTTTTTCTGGGATTCACTGTGTGGGATGTAAATACCTACGGAAATGATTTTCTCGAATTACCATGTGGGATGTACATACCTATGGAAATGATTTCTGGGATTCACCATGTGGGATGTACATACCTACGGAAATGATTGGGTTTCGATGCCTCGCCCGATCGCACACGTCCCTAGCCTGGGTCCCAGGAGGGCCTATCCCTGACGATTTCTGGGTCGTGTTGGAAGGACACCCTATCGCACACACTCACTTGGCCACGGTTCCAAATGCCATCGCAGAAAGGGGTAAAAAAATGTTTGTTTAGGAACAACGCACACCAGTGATAGGATCAACATTATAAGTGATTGTCTTTTCTTCAACTTTAATAGGTTCAACTACTTTCACTTCAATGGGAGGATGATATTTAAACCACTTCTCCTTAGGGAGATCAAGATAAGTAGCAAATGGTTCACAGAAAGAAGCTACTATCTCAGAGTCAAGTCCATATTTAGTGCTAAATTCACGGAAAACATTGGTATCCATACAAGAATTAACACAATCAAACGTAGGTGTTATACCTGACTCCTTACCTTCGTCGAGTTCCCAATCTTCAGAGTTGCCTTTAATTCTTTCCAATAAATCCCATTTGAATTCAATAGTCTTCATCATAAAAGATCCAGTACAAGAAGTATCGAGCATGGAGCGATTATTGAGAGAAAGCCGAGTATAAAATTTTTGAATAATAATTTCTCTTGAGAGCTCATGATTGGGGCATGAATATAACATTGACTTAAGCCTCCCCAAGCTTGAGCGATTATTTCTCCTTCACGAGGGCAAAATTATATATATAATTATGATCACGATGAACCAGATGCATAGGATAAAACTTCTGATGAAATTACAATTTCAATCGGTTGTAGTTCCATGATCCAATATCATCACATAGCCTAAACCATGTCAATGCATTTCCCTTCAAAGATAGGGATGACCTTCTTCTTAATAACATCCTCGGGCATGCCTGCAAGCTTAAATAATCCACAAACTTCATCCACATAGATTAGGTGCAAATCGGGATGTAATGTTCCGTCTGCTGTCAAAGGATTAGCAAGCAGTTTCTCTATCATACCCGAAGGAATATCAAAGTAAACATTTTCAGTAGGTTCAGTAGGTTGACGTGCAACTCTTTCCTCTACTGGTCGGGGTGAAGATACCCCGAACAAGCCCCTCAAAGGATTATGTTCCATAGTAACAAGTGACAGTAAATTTCAGCACACTATATAAATTTTCCATACCAAATTCCACTTACCAAAGGCGCTTCACTCCCCGGCAGCGGTGCCAGAAAAGAGTCTTGATGACCCACAAGTATACGGGATCTATCGTAGTCCTTTCGATAAGTAGGAGTGTCAAACCCAACGAGGAGCAGAAGGAAATGACAAGCGGTTTTCAGTAAGGTATTCTCTGCAAGCACTGAAATTATCGGTAACAGATAGTTTTGTGATAAGGTAATTTGTAACGGGTAACAAGTAACAAAAGTAAACAAGGTGCAGAAAGGTGGCCCAATACTTTTTTTAGCAAAGTACAAGCCTGGAAAAACTCTTATATAAAGGAAAGCGCTCCCGAGGACACATGGGAATTATCGTCAAGCTAGGTTTCATCACGCTCATATGATTCGCGTTCGTTACGTTGATAATTTGATATGTGGGTGGACCAGTGCTTGGGTACTGCCCTTCCTTGTACAAGCATCCCACTTATGATTAACTCCTATTGCAAGCATCCTCAACTACAAAAGAAGTATTAAGGTAAACCTAACCATAGCATGAAACATATGGATCCAAATCAGCCCCTTACAAAGCAACACATAAACTAGGGTTTAAGCTTCTGTCACTCTAGCAACCCATCATCTACTTATTACTTCCCAATGCCTTCCCCTAGGCCCAAACAATGGTGAAGTGTCATGTAGTCGACGTTCACGTGACACCACTAGAGGAGAGACAACATACATCTCATCAAAATATCGAACAAATACCAAATTCACATGACTACTTATAGCAAGACTTTTCCCATGTCCCCAGGAACAAACGTAACAACTCACAAATCATATTCATGTTCATAATCAGAGGGGTATTAATATGCATAAAGGATCTGAACATATGATCTTCCACCGAATAAACCGACTAGCATCAACTACAAGGAGTAATCAACACTACTAGCAACCCATATTTACCAATCTGAGGCTTGGAGACAAAGATCGGATACAAGAGATGAACTAGGGTTTGAGATGAGATGGTACTGGTGAAGATGTTGATGGAGATTGACCCCCTCCCACTAAGAGGATCGATGGTGATGATTTCCCCCTCCCGGAGGGATGTTTCCCCGACAGAACAGCTCCGTCGGAGCCCTAGATTGGTCCGCTTCGTGGCGGCGGAGTTTTGAATCATAAGCTTGCTTATGATTTTTTCCAGGGCGAAAGACTTCATATAAACAAAGATGGGCACCGGAGGCCTGCCAGAAGGTCCACGAGGCAGGGGGCGTGCTCAGGGGGGAGGGTGCGCGCCCCACCCTCGTCGATGGTGGGTGGCCCCCCTCCGGTAGTTTCTTCGCCCAATATTTTTATATATTCTGAAACTGACTTCCGTGGAGTTTCAGGACTTTTGGAGTTGTGCAGAATAAGTCTCTAATATTTGCTCCTTTTCCAGCCCAGAATTCCAGTTGCCGGCATTCTCCCTCTTCATGTAAACCTTGCAAAATAAGAGAGAATAGGAATACGTATTATGATACAATGTGTAATAATAGCCCATAATGCAATAAATATCGATATAAAAGCATGATGCAAAATGGACGTATCATTGAGCTTGAGCCAATGTGTGTCCTTAGCATTTTGAGGGGTCCACATTTCTAATCCACGCCATGCCAATCATTGAACTTCCTGAAATAGTCATCTTGAAGTAGCATTAATTCAATGAGCTATATGTTGTTAGTAATTACCAAAACCATCCAGGGATAGTTGCACTTTCAATCTCCCCCTTTTTGGTAATTGATGACAACATATATATCAAAGCTTCGACAAAGGATAATAAGATTTAAATACATCATCGCTTTGAGAAGTGTGTGACAAGCAAGAGCTCCCCGTAAATTTGTGCATTATTTAAAATTTGCTTTTGAATGCAAATGCATAATCGATTAGGATCTTCGGTTACTCTTCCATGTCACATACATCTTGGTGGAGCGCTCAAAATGATAGAAGTTAAAAGCATGCACTCATCACCAAGCAAATTGAATGATCATATATGGGATAAAACAGATAATATCTTCCAAGCAAACATTAAAGTATGATATGATCAAACACATGATCATACAAGTATCTCACACTTAGACATAAAGATTATTAAACAAGCACACACAAGAGTTTCAACCAAATAGCAAGAAAGAGAAAAGAGGCAAAACACTCTCTCTCGAAGCCTATGATCTATACATTTCTCCCCCTTTGGCAACAAGTTACCAATAAGTTTCAAAATGCATAGTGCTATGCGTCTCTCTAGGCTTGATCTTCGGGAGGTGGTATAGAGAGGACTCCAAGGACGAAGGCATATGTAGATGTTGTTGGAGCTGGTGGAGTGGCAATTGGAGGTGGCACTGAAGTTGTTGCTGCTGGTGCTGAAGTAGTTGCTCTGGTGTCAGCCATGGGTACTGCAGCAGACCTCTGACCTCTAGGCACTCTTTGAAAAGCATCTATGGTTGCCTTCCCTTTCTTCTCCTCTGCTTCCTCCCGGAGCTGCTCAACTGCAGTTTGTATCTCAGTTACTTTCAGATCAAGATCATGAAACTTGGTCTCGATGATCCTCTCCAAGCTCTCCTAATTCTGAGTCAGGGTGGCCAAGCCCTTCTCAATCCTCATAGTTGCTTGAATTAGATAAGCTAGCTGATCTTGTTTTGTCTTTAAGAACACTTGAGATGCCTCGTCAACACTTGGCATATTTACAGCTTTTTCTGCCTTTGCCTTTGCTCTCTTCTCTTGTGCTTGCACTGAGGTGGGATCATCCTCATTCATCACAACCCTGTTATCCTCAAATTCTGGTCTCAAGGGTAAGTGCTCCTTCTCTAAAAAAAAGAAGTGCATGTGCCCATCTTGGAGTTGACGAGCACCTGAATGTGTGGAGCATACCCACAAGATATCTTCTGATCTGCAGTTGTCCTCTTGATTGTTTCAACAATCGGGCTCATGACCTTGAATTTCTGAGGCACATGAAATATCTGCAGCAAGTTGATTGAATGGCCTCTGATCATCTTTTGATCTCCAGATTTGGGCAATATAGTATGCCTCAAGATTATGTTGATTGTAGCTAGACCAGACAACAGGTAATGTACAGATCCAAATCTATGTGTATAAATTTATTTGTCTGGGATCTCCTTGTACATGTTTGCCATAGAGTTATGGTCTTTCTTCTTATTGGCATAGACATCCAAATCATCCTCATGCTCTTCAGGGGCAATGATCAACTTGGCCCACTCATCAACAGTTGACTGGTACCTTGTACCTTCAGACACCCATACAATCCTACCATCTGGATAAAAATGAACAGTTGAGTAGAATTGCATGATGAGTTCATCATTCCATTTTGTCAACTTCTGACGAACAAACTTGTCAACTCCACAAGCTTTGAAGCTTTCATGTACACCTGGAAAATAGTCTTCATTCTCATCAATGAATTCCCAATCAACCCACTTCATATCACAGACTATAGGTTTCTTGTCCAACGGAATGGTCTCATAGAAATCTTGTTGTTCTTTGGTGTGGAACCTGTAGTCCACAATAGTCTTCCTTCTCACAGCATAGGGATCAGACTGTCTCCAAAGTCTCAGACCTGCATCCTTCCTGATGCTCATATCCTCTGCCACTTGATGGGTGTCATTATGGTCTGGTATCTTTGGTTTCAGTTTCTTGAGCACTTGGGCTTCAACATCTTCTTCTTCCATCTCTGGCATTGGGGCCTTGTTTGTCTCTTCAGCTGGAATGTTCCTGGTGCTCCTCTTGGGCTTTGAAGGCTTCTGAGATTGAGCAATAGCTTTGGGGGCAGTCTTGGGCTTTGAAGGAGCAGCCCCTGACTTAATAGCATCCCCCATAAGCTTATAGGATTTGGGTGCTGGTGCAGCATCCTCTTCCTCTTGTTCTTCAGAAGAATGCCTTTCAAATTCTGCCATGGGGTCCACCTTCTTGCACCATCTTCCTCTCTTTCTCTCCTTCTTCTTCTTATCTTCACCAGCAGCCTCTCCTCCAGTTCATTTGGAAGGTTCCTAAGTGGAGGCCCTAGCCTTAGACATTGGGACTCTCTTAGTTGGTACCTTCTTATGCAAGCCAGGCTTGGTTGAAGCAGCAGTGCCATATTCCTTCTTCGAGACTTTCTTATTGGAGCTCACTTCCGCCTCTGTAGCCACATAGTCCTCATCCTCAGAATCTGAGGTTCTCTTCTTCCTTGATCCGGTGGCTGCCTTGGGCAAATTACTAGGAGTGCTCATGCTACCCTCATCATAGCTTCTTTAGGTACTAGTGCCCTCACTCATTTGCAGTTGCTCTTCTGATTTGTTCTGGATATCACTCCGGTCAGACATTCTGGCAAGCAAACTGACAGCAAACCCTGTGAATAGATATAGATGAGGTAGAGTGGATGAGCATCACAAAGTGCATAGTTTTTTGCAAAACAGATGAGTCAAAAACTTAGTTTTAGTTCTCCACGGATATCATTTCGGAGCTACCGATTTGTTAAACTCGGTGATACCGAAGCAACTTTTGGAGTCTAAACTAGTGCACTCGGTCAGACCAAGTCACAGTTCGGTGGCTCCGAGATTGCTAGGGTTTCAATGAAAGTTGAACTTGGTCGCACTGATTTGTAATTTTCGGTCAGACCGAAAAGCGCATGTGCAATGGCCTAAGCCCAATCGGTGAGACCGATTTCTACAACTCGGTCGGTCCAAGATGAGTTCGGCAGAGACCTAACCCTAAATTTTCGAATCAAACCTAATCTAAGGGATGAGTTCGCTGGATAGATTGATTTCATATGTGGTAATGATCATGGAAAAGCAATGTGCTAGGAATCGGAGTAAGGAATTAGCACAAAAGATCAAACTCATCCCCTAGTTTGGTGGTGAGTTCGCTACAGCGACAACGGCGGGGCAGAATCCTCTTGAGCATGCGTTGGTTTTCCCTTGAAGAGGGAAGGGTGATGCAGCAAAGTAGCGTAAGTATTTCCCTCAATTTTCGAGAACCAAGGTATCAATCCAATAGGAGATTACACGAAAGTCCCTTGTACCTGCACAAACAATCAAGAACCTGGCAACCAACGCGATAAAGAGGTTGTCAATCCCTTCACGACCACTTGCAAAAGTGAGATCTGATAGAGATAATAAGATAAATATTTTTGGTATTTTTATGATATAGATTGGAAAGTAAAGATTGCAAAATAAACGGCGACATAAATAGCTAGTTGGCGGGAGATTAATATGATGGAAAATATACCCGGGGGCCATAGGTCTAACTAGCGGCTTCTCTCAAGATAGCATAATCTACAATGGGTGAACAAATTACTGTCGAGCAATTGATAAAAAGCGCATAGTTATGAGAATATATAGGCTTGATCATGTATATAGGCATCACGTCTGTGACAAGTAGACCGAAACGGTTCTGCATCTACTACTATTACTCCACACATCGACCGCTATCCAGCATGCATCTAGAGTATTAAGTTCATAAGAACAGAGTAACGCATTAGGCAAGATGACATGATGTAGAGGGATAAACTCAAGCAAGATGATATAAACCCCATCTTTTTATCCTCGATGGAAGCAATACAATATGTGCCTTGCTGCCCCTGCTGTCACTAGGAAAGGACACCGCAAGATTGAACCCAAAGCTAAGCACTTCTCCCATTGCAAGAAAGATCAATCTAGTAGGCCAAACCAAACTGATAATTCGAAGAGACTTGCAAAGATATCAAATCATACATATAAGAATTCAGAGAAGAAACAAATATTGTTCATAGATAATCTTGATCATAAACCCACAATTCATCGGATCTTGACAAACACACCGCCAAAGGAATTACATCGAATAGATATCCAAGAGAATCGAGGAGAACTTTGTATTGAGATCAAAAGAGAGAGAAGAAGCCATCTAGCTAATAACTATGGACCCAAAGGTCTGTGGTAAACTACTCACACATCATCGAAGAGGCTATGGTGTTGATGTAGAAGCCCTCTGTGATCGATTCCCCCTCCTGCAGAGCGCCGGAAAAGGCCCCAAGATGGGATCTCCCAGGTGCAGAAGGTTGCGGCGATGGAACTAGGGTTTCGTGGTGCTCTTGGATGTTTTCGGGGTATATGAGTATATATAGGCGAAATAAGTAGGTTGGTGGAGCCACGAGGGGCCCACGAGGGTGGGGGCACGCCTCCCTACCTTGTGGCTGCCTCGTTGCTTCCTTATCATCCACTCCAAGTCTCCTGGATTGCGTTTGTTCCAAAAATAACTCTCCTGAAGGTTTCATTCCGTTTGGATTCCGTTTGATATTCCTTTTCTGCGAAACACTAAAATAGGCAAAAAAAACAGCAATTTGCATTGGGCCTTTGGTTAATAGGTTAGTCCCAAAAATAATATAAAAGTACATGATAAATCCCATTAAACATCCAAAATAGATAATATAATAGCATGGAACAATCAAAAATTATAGATACGTTGGAGACGTATTAGAAACCAGTGGCGGGAGGTCGCTGGTGATGAGAAAACAATCTAGAGACCTGAGGCGGCAGAGCAGGACACGCGTGGGATGGAGGGTTTTGAAGAAATTTCCAAAATCTCACCCGTGGGTATATATATCCTCACCCTGTTGGTGTGACCAAGTGGAACAACTCGGTGGCACCGAGATGCAGAATCTCAAGCGGTTATTGCAACTCGGTGTGACCGAAAATTTCAAATCCGTTGCACCGAGATTGAAAACCAAGATCAACTGAGTGAACTTGGTGTGACTAAAGTGAATGGATCGGTCAGACCAAAGTGCACAGAGAGGTTTTGGAAATTTAAGTCTATCACAAATCGGGGACTTCGAGTGCTCCTCACACAGAGTGGTTCGAATCTGACTTGATCAAATTTTGTGATGTAGCATGAATAGAGCTTGAGACGAGAAAAGCATAGACGGCTAGAGGAGGTTCTTAGGCATTCTTGTCCATCCACTTGGCAATAGAGAAAAAATCCAATCAATCAAAACAACAAGTGGATGTCCTTGAATGAGGAAAAATATGCAATCAACATGCTCACACAATAAAATGGCAAATGAAATATGTGACAAAGCATGCACAAACACTCTAGCATCTATCAAGCAATTGGCGATTACTAGGTCATCTATATATGAGTATATTGACTTAGGAGTCAAATGAGAACATTTGATCATAGGTCATACTCTTTGTTTAAGCACAAGTGGGGTTACCACTTTTACATAAAGAATTGTTGTGTTCACGCCATTAGAGTTGCTTTAGCTCAATTGATTAGAGTAAAACTCCCCCTAGATGTGATATCCCCCCTAAGAGGGATGAACTAACCTTGGGTTTTGTCGATGATGACTTCATGTAGATGTTGAAGATGTGGATGCTCAAAGTTGATGTAGATCATTTGGAGCAATCCATATACCTATACAGGTTAGTCCCACAAGGAACAAACAAGGATATCCATAGACATAGAGTGATGTACACACAAGATGATGTCCATGGAATCATTAGATTACCTTGTCCCTTGTCTTACCAACAAGAGGGTTTGTGGCTCCTTGAACTAGTGCAAGATGTGGAAGTTGTTTGCACTTGTCCTTGCCAAGATAATGTGAGTGAAGTATGTTGGCGGAGTCACCCTCAAGAACTATCTAGTTCTTCTTCTTCGGGATCCACATAATCTTGATGGGAATCCTTGGAGTTGTAGTCATACTTGATGAAGTAGAACTTGATGTTGTCTTGGGAACCCACTTGACCAAGGTCTTAGTAGCTTCTTCAAATGCATCAATTTCCTCTTGAAGCTTGTCCTGGCCTTTTTGCTTGTGGTCTTGTGGTAGAAGATCATCTTGATCTTGTGTCCCTTGGAAAGAAGTAGGATCATACTTCTCTTGTTGAGGAACAAACTTCGTCTTGGGGTATTGATCTTCTTCCCACTCAACTCCATTGGCATTGAACTTTCGTTCAAAACCAACACCTTGATTCTTCCGATGCCTTCCTTGCTTGTATAATATTTCCTCAAATTGCTTACTTCCGACAAGGCTCTTGTAAACACATTTCTCTATGATTCCCTTCAATAACCTATTTTCTTGCTCAAGTGTAACTTGGCTAAGAGAATCATTAGTTGAATCAAGAGAACTACTAGGAGTAACAACATTGGATTTAGCATGATTATTGTTACTACTAGAAGAATCTTTCTTATTCTTGTTACTAGATTTAACTTGTGGCATGTAAGTAGACAAGAGTAAATGCTTGGCAATGTAAGAAGAACTTTTCTTGCGAAGATTATCACTGATCGCTTTTAAGAACCCATGCTCCTGCTCAAGGTTGAGCTTTTCAAAGCCTAACTTCTCATGAGTATTTAAAAGTTCTTGATGATCTTCCAAGGTAGTTTCATGAGCTAACTTAAGAGTGTTTAGTTCTTTAGTTAGACGCTCAATCTCCTTCTTATCATCATCATTCATTTTATCTTGATTAGCATGATTAATAGCAAGTTCATCATAGTTTCATCACTAGAGTTGTCAACAAGTAAATCATCATCACCTAACAAATCATCTTCATCACTATTGAAATCAACATACTCGGGGTGTGATACCTTTGGGCCTTTAGCCATGAAGCATCTTCCAATCCCTTCATTAGGTGAGTCAAATATGTCGTAGGAGTTGGTCGACACAAGTGCTAGACCGGCAACACCTTCATCTTGATTATATTCATAGTCGGAGTGATAGCTTCTTTCAGAGTGATGGTCGGAGTCGGAGCCGGATACCCATTCACCAACATGAGCTTGATGTCTTCGTTTTGTGTAGCTCTTTGATGATTTGTCCTTCCTTTCCGAATCCTTGCTCCTCCGAGAGGTTCTTTGTTCATAACGGTCATCTCTACTCCTTCTCTCTCTTGGTGGTGATTCTTCTCTTCTACTTCTCATTTTGGGTGAATCTTCTCTTCTTTTGTAGGGGGTCGTACACTCATTGGAGTAGTGTCCGGGTCTTCCACAGTTGTAGAAATTACGCTCACGACTAGAAGATCTTTTGTCATTGTAGGACCTTGACTTGGAACTTCTTTCCTTGCTTCTACTCTTGTAGAACTTGTTGAAATTCTTCACCATTAGGCTCAATTCCTCATTGAAGGTTTGTTTCTCACTTGATGATGTAGGAGCATCACATGAGGCTTTGTAAGCACCACTTGACATGTTGTGAAGCTCTTCCTTATCCTTGAGTGACATCTCATGAGCAACAATTCTTCCAATGACTTCCGTTGGCTTGATATCTTTGTAGTTGGGCATCATTTGGATCAATGTGCACACAGTATCATATTTTCCATCCAAGGCTCTCAGGATATTCTTGATGATGAATCTATCGGTCATCTCTTCACTTCCTAAGCCGGCAATCTCATTTGTGATGAGAGCAAGCCTAGAGTACATTTCAGCGACACCTTCACCATCCTTCATTTGAACTTGTCAAGTTGACTTTGAAGCACATCCAATTTGGATTCCTTGACGGAGTCAGTACCCTCGTGCATATCAATCAAAGTATCCCAAATTTCCTTCGCATTCTCAAGACGGCTGATTTTGTTGAATTCTTCGGGGCACAATCCGTTGAAGAGGATATTGCAAGCTTGAGTGTTGTATTGTAGCATCTTGAACTCTTTCGCGGTAGCTTCTCGGTTTGGTTCTCTCCCAGCAAAGAATTCACCTTGCAAGCCAATACACACAATAGCCCAAATGACGGGGTTATGTCCAAAAATATGCATTTTCATCTTATGCTTCCAACTAGCAAAATTAGTACCATCAAAGTAAGGACCTCTACGGTGGTAATTTCCCTCGCTAGACTCCATACTCTCCTAGGTTGTGAAACCAAGGCTATGATCACCAAAAGTTATAGAAATCAAGGCAAATTGAGACCAAAGCTCTGATACCACTTGTAGGATTGAAAGTATGTCTAGAGGGGGGTGATTAGACTACTTGACCAAATAAAAATCTAGCCTTTTCCCAATTTTAAGTCTTGGACGATTTTAGCAACTTAGCACAAGTCAAGCAATCAACCTACACATACAAGTCTAAGAGTATAGTAGCGGAATGTAAAACATTTGCATATGAAGGTAAAGGGAGGAGTTTGGAGGGAGCAAACGCAATGTAGACACGGAGATTTTTGGCGTGGTTCCAATAGGTGGTGCTATCGTACATCCACGTTGATGGAGACTTCAACCCACGAAGGGTAACGGTTACGCGAGTCCACGGAGGGCTCCACCCACGAAGGGTCCACGAAGAAGCAACCTTGTCTATCCCACCATGGCCATAGCCCATGAAGGACTTGCCTTACCAGGGTAGATCGTTACGAAGTAGGCGATCTCCTTGCCCGTACAAACTCCTTGGTTCAACTCCACAATCTTGACGGAGGCTTCCAAGTGACACCTAAACAATCTAGGAGACACCACTCTCCAAAAGTTAATAGATGGTGTGTTGATGATGAACTCCTTGCTCTTGTGCTTCAAATGATAGTCTCCCCAACACTCAACTCTCTCTCACGGATTTGGATTTGGTGTAAAGATGATTTGAGTGGAAAGTAACTTGGAGAAGGCTAGAGATCAAGATTTATGTGGTTGGAATGGAATATCTTGATCTCAACACATGAGTAGGTGGTTCTCTCTCAGAAAATGTATGCTGGAAGTGTAGGTATGTTCTGATGGCTCTCTCCACGAATGAAGAGTGGGTGGAGGGGTATATATAGCCTCCACACAAAATCTAACAGTTACACACAATTCACCAAACTCAGTGGGACCGAATCAGAAAACTCGGTCAGACCGATTTAGTTTGAAATGTGAACGTTAGGCTTTTCGGTGGGACCAACATGTCAACTTGGTGGGACCGATTTCATTAGGGTTAGGGCATAACGTAATCTCGGTGAGACCAATTACACAAACTCGGTGAGACCAATTTTGGTAATAAGCTAACCAAAGAGTTGGTCAGGCAAACTCGGTGGGACCGATTTGCTCATCTCAGTGAGACCGAAACGTTACAAAGGGGAAACAGAGAGTTTAAATTGCAAACTCGGTGGGACCGATCGCTCATCTCAATTGGACTGAAATGTTACGAAGGGAAACAGAGAGTTTGCAATCCCATCTCGGTGAGACCGAGATCCCTATCGGTGAGACCGAAGTGACTAGGGTTTCTGGCAGTGGCTATGTCAAATGAACTCGGTGGTGCCGGATAGAACAAATCGGTAGGGCCGAGTTTGACTTTTGGTTTGGGACATATGTGGATATGAGAAAGTGGTTGAGGGTTTTTGGAGCATATCACTAAGCATTTTGTACAAGCAAACCATTAAGCAACACCTCATCCCCTTTTAATAGTATTGGCTTTTCCTATGGACTCAATGTGATCTTGGATCACTAAAATGAAAATTTAAAGTCTTGAGCTTGAGCCAATGTGTGTCCTCAGCATTTTGAGGGGTCCACATTTCTAATCCATGCCATGCCAATCACTGAACTTCCTGAAATAGTCATCTTGAAGTAGCATTAGTTCAATGAGCTATATGTTGTTAGTAATTACCAAAACCACCCAGGGATAGTTGCACTTTCAATCTCCCCCTTTTTGGTAATTGATGACAACATATAGATCAAAGCTTCGACAAAGGATACTAGTGTATGATACTACCTCCATAGTGCATAATATCATAAAGTAGTACCATCGATGATCATATTTATTGCCATGCATGACACAAAGTAGCATAGCATTTAACATGATACGGTATATACCTATGTTACTCTAATCCTGTCTCTCTTCTTTAATTATGTGCCACATAAGCATGTTTGCTAGTCCCAAGTGCATGTTATTGGTTATGTTACTCCCACTATGGCCAGCCTAATGCATCTAACCTACTCATACCAAAATTTTAGTGCATCCCAAATGTCTATACTACCACTGCAATTCGAACTAAATTTGAATTTGTTTCTCTATTTCAATAAGAACCTACAATCATGATTGTTGCCAACTTCAACCATCATTCGTGTATTACCTTAACAACACACCACATGATTACTATAGAGATAGATATGAACTATGTGTACTATATGAACTCGAATTCAATTTTTTGAATACACTTGATGTTGATTCCAAATAACACTACATTTGATGTACTAACTAGATATTCATAATCTAAACCATGTTCCATATGTACACCATGTTTATCACACAAAGTATAGTGCCCCGCCCCCTACATTATGACAAGTATTTAGCCCTGAGCTGCAAAAGCCACACATTAGCCCAAATTATAATCATTGTTATACATTATGATATCTTCTTCAAGTATTCGTATGCACTTTTTTATAATGAATTATGATCTCTGTTCATATTTTACACCTTCACGGTCCTCTTCTCTTTGTAGCTAGCTAGTGCTAACTTTCTATCGTGCATGCACACGCCCGCCTCCCTCTCACCCTCCCTCAGCGTCCCCTCCATCGCGCACGTTCATTATTTCTCTTTAGGTCGTTCACCCATGGTGTGTGTAGGCCCCCCGGCTCCTTCTTTCCGGCACACACCTGTCGATATACCTCTCTAGCCAAGTGTGCCTACCACAAACACATACTTCCCCTCTTCTCTTCTCACCATCCATGCCCCCTATGTCCAATACGGTTCCACGCAGGTGCACACTCCCGCCCCTCTTTTCATCGATCTCATACTCGCACACTCCTCCCCCTCGACATAGTAGGCCTCTCGCACCACCTCCTAGCCGCACCCCTCTCCCCCTGTCTGTCTCTCCGGACCTTGTTTGCTTCTAACACATGCATGCATGTATACGTACCGATCTCCCTACATATAGCTAGGTCGACTATAATTCTTTTTCCCCATGCACCGATAGACTTACCTCACTAGTTATGTCTCTCCCTTTCTCGGACACATGACAGTTGATCTTCCTATGTAGTTACGTATGCTTACCACAACCATATCGTCTCCCCTTATCATCCTTCCATACCTCCCGACCCATCTCTCACACGCATTATCGGATTTCGGGTTCTGGCAGACCCTTGAGGTTCGAACACTGGGGTGCGCACGGAGATTTCGCCTCCTACCTACCTGCACCCCTCCGTCTTGCAAAGATCTAATCTAAGGAAAGAACAACACAAGAGACACAGGGTTTATACTGGTTCGGGCCACCGTTGTGGTGTAATACCCTACTCTAGTGTGTGGTGTGGTGGATTGCCTCTTGGGCTGATGATGATGAACAATACAAGGAAGAACAGCCTCGCGAGGGTATGTTCTTGGCTGGGGCGATGAACTGCTGGGAGGAGCTCAGTCACCCTTCTCTCTCTCTCTTTCTGATCTTGTCTATCCTTCCAACCCTCCGGCTTGGCTCTCTTCTTTTCTCTGCCCCCTTTGCTCTGTGGGTGGCTGGTCCTATTTATAGAGGCCCTGGTCCTCTTCCCAAATATCAAGCGGGAAAGGAGCCAACAATGGCGGGCTAATTTGAAGGGGGACAACTAGTATCAACTATCCTAACAAAAGTAGTCTTCGCCTGCGCAAACCTCTGGTGATGACGCCGTCTTGGGCTCCACGGTGACCTGCGTCTTGTAGTCCTCCTGGTCTTGGTCTCATTGCACCAAAATGGCAACCTTTGCCTGACGCCTCGGTACTCCGCAGCTGCGCTTGCCCCCTTTGCACCAAAGAGGAAGGGAGGACACTGCGCGGGCTGGCACCCACCTGGCGCCCTCGGTCGTCATGGCTTGCGTCACGGGCACCTCGTGAGGTACCCCGCCTTGATCTCTCCGCCTCCTCGTGAGCTAGCCTGACGAGGCCGCGCCTAAGGAAGCTTCGCGTCGTCCGCCCCGCGAGGCTTGGCCCCTCGCGAGGGTCTTGGGTTTGTGTTGGTGAAGATGGGCCGCGCTCGGCCCCCCTTTGAGCCACGCCGCAGGCAGGCAAGTCTGGGGACCCCCGTTCCTAGAACACCGACAGTAGCCCCCGGGCCCAAGGCGTGCCCGGACTTGGCCGTGCAGGGAGGCGGAAAGGCAAGAGCGAAGCGCCGCGGGCCCTAACAGCCTGCAGCCTTGGGCGCCGCGTGGCGGTTGGTTGGTCGTGGGCGTCTCCACTTCCCCATGGCGCCTCGGCAACTGCACGGATTGGACAAGTCCCTGCATGCAAAGTGGGTCATGATTACCTGCAATCATGGAGGTAGGCGGTTGGCCTTCGCCGGCCCTCAGTACGGAACAGCGCGCGCCCTTCCAGTCCATCCCTCATTGCTTCTCCTTCTTCCCGATCCTTGCTCTGTCTTGTTGCGATGGCTCCGATCCGCCGGTTCTCGATGGCAGAGAAGGGAAAAGCTCCTCGAGAGGAACCAGACCCACTCCCGCCGAAGAAACGGCTCGCCCCCCGTGGCCCGGACGAGGGGGGCCTTCAGGTGGTGCCGAGGCCTGGGTGCGAGTAGGTGCCGCCGGGGTTCCCGCTGCCATTGTACGCCCACGTCGAGGGCCCCGAAGGAGCTGATGCTGACCGCCATGGGCGGCGCCGCCGTCGGCGCCGACGGGTCACGAAGGTGTGGGTCGTCCCCCCTGGGGTCCACACCGAGGGCGCCTCCCGAGAGTTCGTGCTTCACGTCGCCATTCCTCTTCAGTCTTGGATCCGCCTTCCTCCCTTCTTCGCCTCCATCATCCCAAAGGGGGAGCCCCTGGAGCTCTGGCTGCAGCACACCGGCTGCAGCACCCTCGCGACCGAGGCAGAGGTCGCGGTCGTTGCCTCGGGTGAGGTCTTCATGACTCGGGGCTGGAGAGAGATCGCCCGGGTTTGCAGGGTAAGGGGCATCTTCGCGGTCCACTTGGATTACGACGGTGCTTCGGTGATGCTCTTCAAGGTCTTCGATGCGAGCGGGCGCCGGCTGGAGTGCTGCCCCGGGGAAGGTGGCCCAGACCCTGCCACGACGAGGACTGGGCTTGCCAACCGCTCCCTTGGCGGCTCCTCAGGCGGTGGAAGCGTCAAAGGCTCCAGCGACTCCGGCGAGCTCTTCGCGACTCCGGAGACGAGCGACGATAGCTACGAGCCCCCAAGCCGGCGCCGCTCCTAGAGCAGGGCGGGCTCGTCAGGCCACCGCCGACTCTGATTTGGATGGGGTTGGCGTCGGTGCTTGGTGGCCCACTGTTGATGATGGCGTCTTTTGTAGGGTCGTGCATAGTTTGTGTCCCTTTAGGATCTGTTCCCTGCGAGGAATCAAAAACACGCCCCGTGGGGGCTTGTAAGGTGCATGTGATCCTGTTTGTTAATACAACCCTTGTCGTAGAATTGCGCGAGTCGCTCATTCCGTCTTAGCTCAGTCCTCCCTTTCGAACCTCACGAGGGCTTGGTGCTCTGCGCCGATAGGTCCCAAACCAAGGTGGCTTCAGCCGTCGCTGGTATGCCAGGTCGTGATGCCGTGGTCAAGGCCAGGAGGTGAGCGACCCGGAGTCCGGTAAGAGCCCCTGAGTCGCGATGCTTAGGAGGTCCCCTTTGGCGCCCAAGCAGCCGTCGTTTGGTGAGAAAGGAGAGCGGCGTCGCTAACACGGGATAGCATTAGGTGCGGGGATGGTGCCACGGCAGCTGGCGCTTCCGGGTGATGACTTATCTCGAGGATCAGGGGCGCTCTCTGGTGTGTCGCCGGGTCCGTGCATCGGCAGGCGTGAGGTTGCTCGGCGAGGTCCTCGTGTGTCTCTCCCCTCTCGCCTTTGCTCCCCTTTCTGCTCTACGTCCTTGGGTCCCGGCCCTCGAGCGAGTCTCAGCCGTCGCTAGTATGCCAGATCGTGATGCCGTGGTCAAGGCCAGAGGGTGAGGGCTGGAGAGCCAGTAGGAGCCCTGAGTCGCGATGCTCAGGCACCCCCCCTTTAACGTGCAAGCGGTTCGCGTGAACGAGGGCGGAGGAGACACCGCAAGGGCCTCGCCTGACGCAGCTCCTTCAGGAGGCCCTGCAGGTCCATCATGGAAAAAACAAGGGGTTGCCATGACAATTGACAGTCAGCCATTGGTTGCTTCCGAGGGGTAGTGAGGCACTGAAGGCTTGACGAGGTGACGCTATGCGGGGCTGCCGCGGCCAGAGCTCAGCCATCCAGGTTTTTCGGCGTTGCACGGATGGACCCATGCGCAAGCGTCGTGCCGTTTGAGAGCAGCTCCGTTAGTTGGCGTCAGCTGAGCAGGCAACTAGGTAAAACACATTAGCCGCGAAGGAGTGGATTCGTTCAAATAGATGTTGGTAATGCGGACATCACTGGGTCAGGCCCGAGCGACTTGGGGATCATGCAGCCCGAGGGGCGCCCCCAACAAGGTAAGCTAACAACATGGAATAAAAAAGGGATACATGCCGCAGGGACGGACCCACGCGGCCTGGGAATAATGCAGCCCTGGGGGGCGCTCCCAGCTAGAAATAAAACTCGAAAGATGTCACCTGATGATGTTGAGGACGAAAGAGCGTTGATGTAGCAGGCTCGGTGGGCTGCGGGAGCCGATCCTCATGAGCCCGCAGGCCCAGGGGCCTCGGGAGGCTTCGGAGGCGCTGGAGGCTCCTCACGGGCCATCTCCATCCCCGCCAGGGCTGCGGAACGCCTGGCCTCTCATGCCTCCGTGATGCCCCTCATGAGGCGCTGGTACGTGTCAGCCGCGTTCGACAAGCCGTAAGGCATGTGAGCGTAGCTGTGGGGTGGGCCTCCACAGCGCCCCACTCGCGAGGGCCAGAGGCGCTCCAGAGAGGCGACTCGCTTGAGCCCTAGTATGTCGATGCAGACGCGCATCCCACCATCCTCGCCTGGATGGGGAGCCACTGCTGGTAGGCGGCGGCCGCCTTTCATGACTCTTGACTCCTGTAACTCCTGAATGGCCTTGCTGACGAACTCCTGAGGGTCTGGGCCTCCTTGCCGTGCTCCTTCTTGAAGGAAACGTGCTTCGAAACACGCCTCCATGTGGTGCCCAAGCGCCTCCCTCGTGACCCTAGCTAGGTCGGTGGCCCTCCAGGGGAGAGCCCCCGAGCCCTGCCTGAGGAGGGCGTCAGGCGCGCTTTCCTATGCGATGGAAGGAGGTCCCCCTGGGCAGGCGCGGGCCCAGAGGGGCCTGCCTCCTGAGTGGTCAGGCTGGACGATGTCTTCTTCTTCTTAGGGGCGGTCTCGGGAGGCCTCCTGCTTCCACGATCCAGGTCTTCTAGTGACGCGGCTTGAAAGGCTCGTTCAGGGAACACACCGCATCCTTCTCTTCACAGGGCACCGTGATGACTCCGCCGCTTCCTGGCATCTTGAGGACGTTGTAGCCGTGGTGAGTTACGGCCATGAACTTGGACAACGCTGGGTAACCAAGGATGGTGTTGTACGGCAGGCGAATGTGAGTGACGTCGAAGTCGATGAGCTCGGTGCGGTAGTTGTCGCGTGCCCCGAAGGTGACAGGGAGGCGGACCTGCCCAATCGGGACCGTGGAGCCGTCGGTGATGCCGAAGAAAGGCTTGGTTGGCTGAAGCTGGCTGTAGGGCACTTGGAGGTTGTTGAATGTCTTCACGAACATGACGTTGAGCCCTGCCCTGCCATCGATGAGGGTCTTGGTAACCACCACGTTGCTGATGATTGGGGAACAAAGCATCGGCAGGACTCTGGCTGTAGCCGCACACTTGAGCTGATTTGCTGAGCTGAAAGTGATGGCGCACGCCGACCACCTAAGAGGGCGCGTGGCTTCGAGCCTGGGGAGGACTGTGATCACTTCGGGGCGAACGGCTTGAAGATGCGCTGAGAGGCTGGGGCTTGTGCCCCGCCCAGGATGCAGGCGATCGCGCGGGGCTCCTGGAAGCCCCCAGCCCCCTCGTCCTGGTGGCGGTCCTCATTTCTCCTTGGCTGCGGTGGCAGCGGTGGGAGGCCTGCGTTGCCTTGCGGGCGATCCTCGCGATGCTGATCCCTCCAGTCTCCCTCGCGAGGCTGATCTCTCCAGCCTCCCTCGCGAGGCGGGTCTTGCCAGCGATCCTCGCGAGGTTGATCGTGCCACCCTTGGCGCGGGCCACGGTCTTCCCAGCGTCCTGCGTTCCTTCCTCCTCTTCGGCCGTAGCCCCGGTCACTGCGGTCAGGGCGACAGCTAATCCTTCCTTCTCGCATGGCTCGGAGCTCTTGACATTCGTTGGTGTTGTGGGTGTGGAGGTCATGGTACACGCCATACCGGCTGCCCTTGGAAGGGTCGGGCTGATCTCTGCCCCGCTTGGTGTCTGGTTCTGCCGCGAGCACGACAGCCCCCTTGCGCTTCACATCATTGGCCTTGGGCTTCTTCTCTTCTGGGTCTACGCCAGGCAGCTCGAGGAGGGAGAGACGCCCTTCCTCGGCCCTGGCGCACTTGGTTGCCAAGTTGACCAGCTCCAGGGAAGTGCACATGTCTTCATGCATCGCCAGCTCCTCCTTCATCTTGACGTCGCGCACGCCGTTGGAGAAGGCCGAGATGATGGCCTCCTCGGTCACCTTGGGAATCTTGAGGCGCGCGTTGTTGAAGCGCTGGATGTACTTCTGCAGGGTCTCCTCGGGCTGTTGCTTGATGCGGCGCATGTCGCTCACAGCGGGTGGCCGGTCGCGAGTGCCTTGGAAGTTGGCGATGAAGCGGGTGCGCATCTCGTCCCAGGAGGAGATTGTGCCTGGAGCCAGGTTCAGGAGCCAGGTGCGGGCCCCGTCCTTGAGTGCCATGGGGAACCAGTTCGCCATGACCTTCTCGTCTCCGTTGGCAGATTCGATGCCCAGCTCGTAGAGCTGGAGGAACTCCGCAGGGTCAGCCGTGCCGTCGTAGCGGGGAGGCAAGTCTGGCTTGAACTTGCCGGGCCATGCGATGTTGCGTAACTCGGCGGTGAAGGCGCGGCAGCTTGCTGTGGCCACGGGAGGCCTTGGATGACGGGGAACTTGGTCTTGCATGTCCCCGCGTGCTGCAGCTGGGAGCAGCGCGGGGTCTTGACGCACGGTAGCAGGAGCATGGTCGCGATGTGCTGGAGCAGGGAGTACTCGGGCAGCTTCTTGCGGGTGAGGGACTTCTTGACAGCTCTACTCTTGCTGCGCTGGCGCCTGACGGAGCGGGTTCCGCCCAGGGGCCACGCGCCTTGGAGCCATGGCGCTTTCCTGAGGAGGAGACGGTCGGGGCGCCGCCGGAGCTTCATTGCCCACGCGGGGCGGGGTGCGGTGCAGCGGAACGGACGGCGAAGGAGAGCCCCCTGCGGCGCGGACGAGCTCGGCGATGCGGTCGAGCCATTCTTCGTAGACGTCATCGACGGGACGGTAGCGCAGGAGCTCGTTCGCCGCGATGAGTGCAGCCCGAGCCTCGATGGGCGCACGGAGCGCGCGGGACGAAGAACCAGCTGGGGTGAGCGAGGGAGTCGCGGTGTGGCCGTCTTGCCGCACGGACGGATGCTGGGACGATGCTTGCTGCTCGTCCCCCGCCGGGCCGGTGGCGGCGTTGACGGCAGGTGATGGGGAACGGCGAGGACACCCGCCGACAGGGGCCGTCTGGGCAACGCGGGAAGCGAGCGCGGCCCGGCGCTCAGCGCGGGCCCGACGAGCGTCAGACATGGGCGTGATGCTCGGAGGAGAACGGGGTGGTGGAAGTCGAATCCCGGCGCACCCCCTACCTGGCGCGCCAAATGTCGGATTTCAGGTTCCGGCAGACCCTTGAGGTTCAAACACTAGGGTGCGCGCGGAGATTTCGCCTCCTACCTACCTGCACCCCCCACCCCCGCCGTGCAAAGATCTAAACTAAGGAAAGAACAACACAAGAGACACAGGGTTTATACTGGTTCGGGCCACCGTTGTGGTGTAATACCCTACTACAGTGTGTGGTGTGGTGGATTACCTCTTGGGCTGATGATGATGAACAATACAAGGAAGAACAGCCTCGTGAGGGTATGTTCTTGGCTGAGGCGATGAACTGCTGGGAGGAGCTCAGTCACCCTTCTCTCTCTCTCTCCCTCTCTCTTTTTCTGATCTTCTCTATCCTTCCAACCCTCCGGCTCGGCTCTCTTCTTTTCTCTGCCCCCTTTGCTCTGTGGGTGGCTGGTCCTATTTATAGAGGCCCTGGTCCTCTTCCCAAATATCGAGCGGGAAGGGAGCCAACAATGGCGGGCTAATTTGAAGAGGGACAACTAGTATCAACTATCCTGACAAAAGTAGTCTTCGCATGCGCAAAGCTCTGGTAATGACACCGTCTTGGGCTCCACGGTGACCTCCGTCTCGTAGTCCTACTGGTCTTGGTCTCGTTGCACCGAAATGGAAACCTTTGCCTGACGCCTCGGTACTCCGCGGCTGCGCTTGCCCCCTTTGCACCAAAGAGGAAGGGAGGACACTGCGCGGGCTGGCACCCGCCTGGCGCCCCGGGTCGTCATGGCTTGCGTCATGGGCACCTCGTGAGGTACCCCGCCTTGACCTCTCCGCCTCCTTGTGAGCCAGCCTGACGAGGCCGCGCCTGAGGAAGCTCCGCGTCGTCCGCCCCGCGAGGCTTGGCCCCTCGCGAGGATCTTGGGTTTGTGTTGGTGAAGATGGGCAGCGCTGGGCCCCCCTTTGAGCCACGCCGCAGGCCGCAGGCAGGCAAGTCTGTGGACCCCCGTTCCCAGAACGCCGACAGTAGCCCCCGGGCCCAAGGCGTGCCCGGATTTGGCCGTGCAGGGAGGCGGAAGGGCAAGAGCAAAGCGCCGCGGGCCCTAACAGCCTGCGGCCCTGGGCACCGCGTGGCGGTTGGTTGGATGTGGGTGCCCTAGCAACCGCGCGAGTTGATAAAGAGGCGGCGTCCCCCTAGGCTTTGCTTCTTGCTTTCCCCGGTTGCTGCTCAGATCCCCTTTCTTGCGCCTCTCCTTCCTTCCTCCAAAAATTTCCAGATCCACTCCGATCGCGTGACCTAGGAAGCCATGGCGCCTCGTCAGCCCCCGGCCGTAGCTTGGTACTCGTCTGCCCTGGACCCGCCGAACGTGTCAGAGGCGAGCCTTGCCCGGTTGCGCCGGATGGCGACGGCGCCGGGCATCAACGGGGCGAAGGTGTTTAAAGCCGGCTCCACCACCCCTGAGGGTCAAGGGAGCACCTTCTATCCGCTCTTCGTAAGTGCCATTGCTGCTGGCCTGGTGCCTCCCTTCTCCGAGTTCTTCTTCTCTGTCCTCCGCCACTATAAGCTACAAGCCCTGCATCTCCACCCCAACTCCGTCCTTCTCCTGGCAATCTTCGCCTATTACTGCGAGGCTCACGTAGAGGTGCAGCCCTCAGTGGCCTTGATGCGCCACTACTTCTACCTCCGGACCTCTCGTGGTACTGCTTTCGCGTGCGCGAGCTTCATCGCGTACGGTGGCGGCATTGCCATTTCGAACCCCGGGAAAAGGATTGAGGGCTTCAGGAGCAAGTGGGTCTTGGTGGATGCTGGGCGCATCCACCCTCGGCTGATCTTGCCCACGGAGCAGCCCACGAGCTCCAGCGATTGGGGTCGAGCGGAGCTCACGGACCCCCGCGCGAAGCTGATGTTGGAGAAGATGGACGCGGATCTAAGGCCGGCCAAAATGGCGGCGGCGAAGCTGACCGGCGCGTCGCTGCTGAGGGAATTCCTGGAGCACCAGCTGGCTCCGCTTCGGCAGTACTCACTTCTGATGTGGAGGCCTTGCCCGAGCCCCGCGGCCTTAGCCGACGGAGATCTGGCCGATGTCCTCCAATTTCTGGTCGGGGCGATGTGGTGAGGTTGGCGGGCGCTCCTACGCCCTTGTTCCTCCGCGACGACTGGGAGCAGGTAGTGGAGTCCATGCCCGTCTTCAACGGGGATGGGCCCGTGCCTGTGGAAACTCCTGAGGAACCGGTGGACGTGCCCTCCAACAACTCCAACGAAGAGGAGGAAGGAGGGGAGCGGGGAAAAGGGCATGACTCTGAGGCGACTGACGGAGAGTCGAGGGCTCCTCTCCCCCGGTGCAGGTCCCGCGTTCTCCGCCTCTCTCCGAGTGATGATGATGAGGATGACGACGAAGATGATGACGAGGACAACGACGAGCAGGACGGCGGGAGCTCACCCCCGATCCCGAAGAAGGACAGGACCGGGCTGATCTCCCGCGGGTCTGCCCCGGCCCCGGGGCGGACCGCGGATGCTCCTTCCGCCTCCAAGCTTCCCGAGGTTGACCCTTCCAGCCGGCTTTCAGGCTTCAAATTTGGCCGGAGGCCGCTTGAGCTCACTGGCGACGACCCATAAGCATTCGATTCTTGTCTTTATTTCTTGCTCTGCTTCTGAGGCTTGACGTTCGTATTTCTTGGATAGGCTAGCGCCCGCAGCAAAGAAGCCAAAGGGGATTCATGAGGTTCCATCCGTGGCAGCACTTCTGCCCGTGAAGGAGGGTGACCGCGATGCACAGGCTTCTCCTGCCCGGTCGTCCTCGCGAGGTCTGGCTGAGCCGGCTGGGGCGAGCTCAGCCCCCATGGCCCAAGTGGCTCCCAAGGTGCTCTTGCCTACCGCCGCCACTTCAGCTGTCGGGGCGCGGCAGACTTCGCCTCAGGATGTTGTGGCCGCGCTACCGTCTTCTCCTCCTACTCCACCGGCTGCTGTCTCTCCGACTCCTTCTGCCGTTCTGGATCGTGTTGTTGCTAAGCTGGACCGACTGCGTCAGGATCTTCTTAGCGCCGACCCCCGCTTGGTGGCCGGGCGCTTGGAGCTGGCTTCAGGATGGGTTCACTCCGATGCTTCGATTCGGGCGGCGCTGGTCCAGGCCTCGACGGCATGCGATGAGGAGAAGCAGGCCGTCCTTGAGGCGAAGGCTTCTCGTGATGCAGCCCTGGGGGAGGTGGTCGACGTCCGTGATCGTTGCATGGCGCTGGAGGGCGAGTTGCAAGGTTTGCGGGACCAGCTCGCGAACGAGGTCCGCCTTCGCCAAGAGCAGGAAGAAGGCGTGAAGGCTCGCGAGGCGGCTCTCAAGGAGAGGGAGGTCAAGCTCAAGAAACGCCCCGACCGCCTAGGCGCGCTGGAGCAGGAGTTGGGGGCGAGGAAGGCCAAGCTGGACAACGAGGCCCTGGTTCTTGCCGAGGACCGCGTGGCCTTCACGGAGATGGAGGCGAGGGCTCGCTCCTCACTGAGGACACTTTACGACAGCGGCCTGGAGAGCCCACTGGCTGGCGCTGAGGACGGCCCCGCCAAGCTGCTTCCCTTCCTGGTTCACGCTCTTGAAGATGTCGCCCTTGGCCTTGGCCCCGCGGCCGAGGCCGAGGCGCATGTCCTGTCTTCTGCAGCAATGACGCGGGTCCTCACCCACATCTACCTTCGCGATCCCGGTGTCAACCTCGACAGCCTGCTGGAGCCAGTGAGCGGCGAGCGTGCCGCTGCCGCTGCCGAGGCCGTGAAGGGTCACGCAGAGGCCCTGTTAGGGAAGTTCCGGGCCTTCAGCACCAAGCCGAAGAAAGGCGCTGCCGACCCCACCGCTCCGTGAGGCGTACCCAATCTGCGCTCCTCCATCACCGACAAGTGACTCCGTCGCGGCTCCTGTCCTGCCTTCAATTCCTGCACATGTATCATGCCTCGGGGAGGCGTTTAAACTTGCGTTTGGCATCGAGATAACAGTGTGGACTGTAATATTTGCTTTTGAACTTATTGAAATTTGCGCCTTTCCTTCCTACTTGCTTATGTTCTACGCCGGTAGAGCCCGGCCCCGCGCATGCCTCACCCAGCGTTGGTCCCGACCGGAAACCAGGACGGGGCCAAGAAGTGAGGGGCCACGTGACAAGTTAGGCTCCTGAGTCGCGATGCTCAGGAGTCCCCCTTGGCGCACGAACAGCAAGTAGGGAGGTGTGATGCGGGTGGATCTACCGTTCTACGTCTGCAGGGCCCGGCCGCGCGCATGCCTCACCCAGCGATGGTCCCGACCAGAAACCAGGACGGGGCCACGGAGTGAGGGGCTAAGTGACCAGTTAGGCTCCTGAGTCGCGATGTTCAAGAGTCCCCCTTAACGCTCAAACGGCCTTCGTACCTTTGCTCCACTTGGGGAGAGACGCGTGACGAACCAGGCCCGGGGGGACCTGGCTGGGCTGCGTGCGTCTGGGTGTGACCCAGGCGCAGCCTCCGTGCCCAGCCCCCTCGCGCGGCACTCCCGAGGGGAGGCATTACGATGACGGTAGACACTGAGCTATGGGCTCCCTGAGGTTGGTGCGGCCCGGGGGCCACCCTCAGTTGTTTCTCACCAGCGCGGAGCATAGCGCTACCGTATGTGTACGGGCATAGCCGCTCCTCGGCAGTGTCGTCAACCAGCGCGGAGCATGGTGCTTCCACTGGTACGTGGGAGGGGAGCCCCCTCCGGGAGGAGCCCCCGGGGCGTGTACAGCCCCGCCCTGACACGTGGCTGGCACGATAGGGCCTGGTGAGGTGTATCTAGGCACCCGTGAGCCAGCACGGGACTCACGGGGCCCTACCTCTAGGCGGGTTGCGCCTGGCACTGGGCCTTATCTTGTGATGTGTCCCTGCAAATTTGGTTAGATGTCGGCACTCTACGTCCTCGGGTCCTGGCCCTCGAGCTGGTCTCAGCCGTCGCTCGTATGCCAGGTCGCGATGCCATGGACAAGGCCAGAGGGTGAGGGCTAGAGAGCCAGTAAGAGCCCTGAGTCGCGATGCTCAGGTACCCCCCCCCCTTTAACGTGCAAGTGGTCGGCATGGAGAAGAAGAGGTGCCGTGGACCGGCATCAAATAATCAAGCATGGTGGGTCTAACGCATGATCCGAAATAAACGCAAATGGGATACATGCCGCTAGGCCTGGCCCGAGCGGCTTGGGGATCATGGTGCCCGAGGGGCGCCCCCAACAAGGTAAGCTAACAACATGGAATAAAAAAGGGATACACGCCGCAGGGACGGACCCACGCGGCCTGGGAATAATGCAGCCCTGGCGGGCGCTCCCAGCTGGAAATAAAAGTCGAAAGATGTCACCTGATGATGTTGAGCACGAAGGAGCGTTGGTGTAGCAGGCTCGGTGGGCTGCAGGAGCCGATCCTCACGAGCCCCCGGGCCCAGGGGCCTCGGGGGGCTCCGGAGGCGCTGGCGGCTCCTCACGGGCCATCTCCATCCCTGCCAGGGCTTCGAAACGCCCTGCCTCTCGTGCCTCCGTGATGCCCCTCATGAGGCGCTGGTACGTGTCAGCCGCGTTCGGCAAGCCGTAAGGCATGCAGACGTAGCTGTGGGGTGGGCCTCCGCAGCGCCCCACTCGTGAGGGCCAGAGGCGCTCCAGAGAGGTGACTCGGTTGAGCCCTAGTATGTCGATGCAGACGCGCAGCCCACCATCCTCGCCTGGATGGGGAGCCACTGCTGGTAGGCGGCGGCCGCCTTTCATGACTCTTGACTCCTGTAGCTCCTGAATGGCCTTGTTGACGAACTCCTGGGGATCTGGGTCTCCTTTCCTTGCTCCTTCTTGAGGGAAACGTGCTTTGAAACACGCCTCCATGTGGTGCCCAAGCGCCTCCCTCGTGACCCTAGCTAGGTCGGTGGCCCTTCAGGGGAGAGCCCCCGAGCCCTACCTGACGTGGGCATCGGGCGCGCTTTCCTATGCGATGGAAGGAGGTTCCCCCTGGGCAGGCGCGGGCCCAGAGGGGCCTGCCTCCTGAGTGGTCAGGCCGGACGATGTCTTCTTCTTCTTAGGGTGGTCTCGGGAGGCCTCCTGCTTCCACGATCTGGGTCTTCCAGTGACGCGGCTTGAAAGGCTTGTTCCAGGGAACACACCGCGTCCTTCTCTTCACATGGCACCATGATGACTCCGCCGCTTCCTGGCATCTTGAGGACGTTGTAGCCGTGGTGAGTTACGGCCATCAACTTGGCCAGTGCTGGGTACCCAAGGATGGCGTTGTACGGCAGGCGAATGTGAGCGACGTCGAAGTTGATGAGCTCGGTGCGGTAGTTGTCGCGTGCCCCGAAGGTGACAGGGAGGCGGACCTGCCCAATCGGGACCATGGAGCCGTCGGTGACACCGGAGAAAGGCTTGGTTGGCGGAAGCTGGCTGTAGGGCACTTGGAGGTTGTTGAATGTTTCCACGGACAGGACGTTGAGCCCTGCCCCGCCATCGATGAGGGTCTTGGTGACCACCATGTTGCTGATGATTGGGGAGCAAAGCATCGGGAGAACTCCGGCTGTAGCCGCACACTTGAGCTGATCTACTGAGCTGAACGTGATAGCGCATGTTGACCACCTGAGAGGGCGCGTGGCTTCGAGCCTGGGGAGGACTGCGTTCACTTCGCGGGCGAACTGCTTGAAGATGCGTTGAGAGGCCGAGGCTTGGGCCCCGCCCAGGATGCAGGCGATCGCGCGCGGCTCCTGGAAGCCCCCAGCCCCCTCGTCCTGGTGGCGGTCCTTGTTTCTCCATGGCTGCGCCAAATGTCCAGGGGCTCCCCCTGCAGGATGATGGAGGCGAAGAAGGGAGGAAGGCGGATCCAAGACTGAAGAGGAATGGCGACGTGAAGCACGAACTCCCGGGAGGAGCCCTCGATGTGGACCCCAGGGGGGACGACCCACACCTTCGTGACCCGTCGGCGCCGACGGCGGCTGTCGGTGTTCTGGGAACGGGGGTCCCCAGACTTGCCTGCCTGCGGCCTGCGGGGTGGCTCAAAGGGGGGCCCAGCGCGGCCCATCTTCACCAACACAAACCCAAGACCCTCGCGAGGGGCCATGCCTTGCGGGGCGGATGACGTGGAGCTTCCTCAGGCGCGGCCTCGTCAGGCTGGCTCACGAGGAGGCAGAGAGATCAAGGCGGGGTACCTCACGAGGTGCCCGTGACGCAAGCCATGACGACCGGGGGCGCCAGGCGGGTGCCAGCCCGCGCAGTGTCCTCCCTTCCTCTTTGGTGCAAAGGGGGCAAGCGCAGCCGCGGAGTACCGAGGCATCAGGCAAAGGTTGCCATTTCGGTGCAACGAGACCAAGACCAGGAGGACTATGAGGCGGAGGTCACCGTGGAGCCCAAGACAGCGTCATCACCAGAGCTTTGCGTAAGCGAAGACTACTTTTGTCAGGATAGTTGATACTAGTTGCCCCCTTCAAATTAGCCCGCCATTGTTGGCTCCCTTCCCGCTCGATATTTGGGAAGAGGACCAGGGCCTCTCTAAATAGGACTAGCCACCCACAGAGCAAAGGGGGCAGAGAAAAGGAGAGGGCGAGCCGGAGGAATCGAAGGGCAGAGAAAAGGAGCGAGCTAGCCGGGGGGTTGGAAGGATAGAGAAGATCAGAAAGAGAGAGAGAGAGAGAAGGGTGACTGAGCTCCTCCCAGCAGTTCATCGCCCCAGCCAAGAACATACCCTCGCGAGGCTGTTCTTCCTTTTATTGTTCATCATCATCAGCCCAAGAGGCAATCCACCACACCACACACTGGAGTAGGGTATTACACCACAACGGTGGCCCGAACCAGTATAAACCCTGTGTCTCTTGTGTTGTTCTTTCCTTAGTTTAGATCTTTGCAAGGCAGAGGGGTGCAGGTAGGTAGGAGGCGAAATCTCCGTGCGCACCCCAGTGTTCGAACCTCAAGGGTCTGCCGGAACCCAAAATCCGACATTTGGCGCGCCAAGTAGGGGTGCGCCGGGATTCGTCTTCCACCACCCCGTTCTCCTCCGACCATCACGCCCATGTCTGACGCTCGTCGGGCTTGCGCTGAGTGTCGGGCCGCGCTCGCTTCCCGTGTCGCCCAGATGGCCCCTGTCGGCGGGCGTACTCGCCGTTCCCCGTCACCTGCCGTCAACGCCGCCACCAGCCCGGTGGGGGATGAGCAGCAAGCATCGTCCCCACATCCGTCCGTGCGGCAAGACGGCCGCACCGCAACTCCCTCACTCACCCCAGCTGGTTCTTCGTCCCGCGCGCTTCGTGCACCCATGGAGGCTCGAGCTGCACTCATCGCAGCGAACGAGCTCCTGCGCTACCGTCCCATCGACAACGTCTACGAAGAATGGCTCGACCGCGTCGCCGAGCTCGTCCGCGCCGCAGGGGGCTCTCCTGCGCTGTCCGTTCTGCTGCACCGCACCCCGCCCCGCGCGGGCAGTGAAGCTCCGGTGGCGCCCCGGCCGCCTCGTCCTCAGGAAGGCGCCATGGCTCCAAGGCGCGTGGCCCCTGGGCGGAACCCGCTCCGTCAGGCGCCAGCGCAGCAAGAGCAGAGCTGTCAAGAAGTCCCTCGCCCGCAGGAAGCTGCCCGGGCGCTCCCTGCTCCAGCACGTCGCGACCATGCTCCTGCTCCCGCGAGTCAAGACCCCACGCTGCTCCCAGCTGCAGCGCGTGGGGACATGCAAGACCAAGTTCCCCGTCATCTAAGGCCTCCCGTGGCCAGAGCAGGCTGTCGCGCCTTCACCGCCGAGCTACGCAATGTCGCGTGGCCCGACAAGTTCAAGCCAGACTTGCCTCCTCGCTACGACGGCACGGCTGACCCCGCGGAGTTCCTCCAGCTCTATGAGCTGGGCATCAAAGCTGCCAACGGAGACGAGAAGGTCATGGCGAACTGGTTCCCCATGGCACTCAAGGACGGGGCCCGCACCTGGCTCCTGAACCTGGCTCCAGACACAATCTCCTCCTGGGACGAGATGCGCACCCGCTTCATCGCCAACTTCCAAGGCACTCGCAACCGGCCACCCGCCGTGAGCGACATGCGCCGCATCAAGCAGCAGCCCGGGGAGACCCTGCAGAAGTACATCCAGCGCTTCAACAACGCGCGCCTCAAGATTCCCAAGGTGACTGAGGAGGCCATCATCTCGGCCTTCTCCGACGGTGTGCGCGACGTCAAGATGAAGGAGGAGCTGGCGATGCATGAAGACCTGTGCACTTCCCTGGAGCTGTTCAACTTGGCAACCAAGTGCGCCAGGGCCGAGGAAGGGCGTCTCTCCCTCCTCGAGTTGCCTGCCGCAGACCCAGAAGAGAAGAAGCCCAAGGCCAAGGATGTGAAGCACAAGGGGGCTGCCGTGCTCGCAGCAGAACTAGACACCAAGCGGGGCAGAGATCAGCCCGAACCATCCAAGGGGCAGCCGGTACTGTGTGTACCACGACCTCCACACCCACAACACCAACGAATGTCAAGAGCTCCGAGCCGTGCGAGAAGGAAGGATCGGCCGTCGCCCCGACCGCAGTGACCGGGGCTACGGCCGAGGAGGAGGAAGGAACGCAGGATGCTGGGAAGACCGTGGCCCGCGCCAAGACTGGAGGGATCAGCCTCGCGAGGATCGCCCGCAAGGCAACGCAGGCCTCCCACCGCTGCCGTTGCAGCCAAGGAGAAACGAGGACCGCCACCAGGACGAGGGGGCTGGGGGCTTCCAGGAGCCCCGCGCGATCGCCTGCATCCTGGGCGGGGCCCAAGCCCCAGCCTCTCAGCGCATCTTCAAGCAGTTCGCCCGCGAAGTGAACGTAGTCCTCCCCAGGCTCGAAGCCACGCGCCCTCTCAGGTGGTCGGCGTGCACCATCACGTTCAGCTCAGTAGATTAGCTCAAGTGTGCGGCTACAGCCGAATTTCTCCCGATGCTTTGTTCCCCAATCATCAGCAACGTGGTGGTCACCAAGACCCTCATCGATGGCCGTGCAGGGCTCAACGTCCTGTCCGTGGAGACATTCAACAACCTCCAAGTGCCCTACAGCCAGCTTCAACCAACCAAGCCTTTCTCCGGCATCACCGACTGCTCCACGGTCCCGATTGGGCAGGTCCGCCTCCTTGTCACCTTCGGGGCAAGCGACAACTACCGCATCGAGCTCATCGACTTCGACGTCTCTCACATTCGCCTGCCGTACAACACCATCCTTAGGTACCCAGCGCTGGCCAAGTTCATGGCCGTAACTCTCCACGGCAACAACGTCCTCAAGATGCCAGGAAGAGGCGGAGTCGTCATGGTGCCCTGTGAAGAGAAGGACGCGGTGTGTTCCCTGGAACGAGCCTTTCAAGCCGCGTCACTGGAAGACCCGGATCGTGGAAGCAGGAGGCCTCCTGAGACCGCCCCTAAGAAGAAGAAGACATTGTCCGGCCTGACCACTCAGGAGGCAGGCCCCTCTGGGCCCGCACTTGCCCAGGGGGACCTCCTTCCATCGCATAGGAAAGCGCGCCCGACGCCCTCCTCAGGTAGGGCTCGGGGGCTCTCCCCTAGAGGGCCACCGACCTAGCTAGGGTCACGAGGGAGGCGCTTGGGCACCACATGGAGGTGTGTTTCGAAGCACGTTTCCTTCAAGAAGGAGCAAGGCAAGGAGACCCAGACCCTCAGGAGTTCGTCAGCAAGGCCATTCAGGAGTTACAGGAGTCAAGAGTCATGAAAGGCGGCCGCCGCCTACCAGAAGTGGCTCCCCATCCAGGCGAGGATGGTGGGCTGCGCGTCTGCATCAACATACCAGGGCTCAACCAAGTCGCCTCTCTCGAGCGCCTCTGGCCCTCGCGAGTGTGGCGCTGCGGAGGCCCACCCCACAGCTACGTTCGCATGCCTTACGGCTTGCCGAACGCGGCTGACACGTACCAGCGCCTCATGAGGAGCATCACGGAGGCACGAGAGGCCAGGCGTTCCACAGCCCTGGCGGGGATGGAGATGGCCCGTGAGGAGCCGCCAGCGCCTCCGGAGCCTCCCGAGGCCCCTGGGCCTGGGGGCTCATGAGGATCGGCTCCCACAGCCCACCGAGCCTGCTACATCAATGCTCTTTCGTCCTCAACATCATCAGGTGACATCTTTCGAGTTTTATTTCCAGCTGGGAGCGCCCCCCCCCCCAGGGCTGCATTATTCCCAGGCCGCGTGGGTCCGTCCCTGCGGCGGGTATCCCTTTTTTATTCCATGTTGTTAGCTTACCTTGTTGGGGGCGCCCCTCGGGCTGCATGATCCCCAAGCCGCTCGGGCTAGGCCCAGCGGCATGTATCCCATTTCCGTTTATTTCCGATCATGCGTTAGACCCATCATGCTTGATTATTTGATGCCGGTCCACGGCACCTCTTCTTCTCCATGTCGACCACTTGCATGTTAAAGGGGGGGTACCTGAGCATCGCGACTCAGGGCTCTTACTGGCTCTCCAGCCCTCACCCTCTGGCCTTGTCCATGGCATCGCGACCTGGCATACCAGCGACGGCTGAGGCCAGCTCGAGGGCCGGGACCCGAGGACGTAGGGTGCCGACATCTAACCAAATTTGCAGGGACACATCACAAGATAAGGCCCAGTGCCAGGCGCAACCCGCCTAGAGGTAGGGCCCCGTGAGTCCCGCGCTGGCTCACGGGTGCCCAGATACACCTCGCCAGGCCCTACCGTGCCAGCCACGTGTCAGGGCAGGGCTGTACATGCCTCGGTGGCTCCTCCCAGAGGGGGGCCCCTCCCACGTACCAGTGGGAGCACCATGCTCCGCGCTGGCTGACGACACTGCCGAGGAGCAGCTATGCTCGTACACATACGGTAGCACTATGCTCCGCGCTGGTGATAAACAACTGACGGTGGCCCCCGGGCCGCACGAACCTCAGGGAGCCCAGAGCTCAGTGTCTAGCCTCATCGTAACGCCTCCCCTCGGGAGTGCCATGCGAGGGGGCTGGGCACGGGGGCTGTGCCTGGGTCACACCCAGACGCACGCCGCCCAGCCAGGTCCCCCCGGGCCTGGTTCGTCATGCATCTCCCCTCGAGTGGAGCAAAGGTACGAAGGTCGTTTGAGCATCAAGGGGGCCTCCTGAGCATCGTGACTCAGGAGCCTAACTGGTCACGTAGCCCCTTACTCCGTGGCCCCGTCCTGGTTTCCGGTCGGGACCATCGCTGGGTGAGGCATGTGCGCAGCCGGGCCCTGCAGACGTAGAACGGTAGATCCACCCGCATCACACCTCCCTACTTGCTGTTCGTGCGCCAAGGGGGACTCCTGAGCATCTCGACTCAGGAGCCTAACTTGTCACATGGCCCCTCACTCCTTGGCCCCGTCCTGGTTTTCAGTCGGGACCAACGCTGGGTGAGGCATGCGCGGGGCCGGGCTCTGCCGGCGTAGAACATAAGCAAGTAGGAAGGAAAGGCACAAATTTCAAGAAGTTCAAAAGCAAATATTACAGTCCACACTGTTATATCGATACCAAACGCAAGTTTAAACGCCTCCCCAAGGCATGATACATGTGCAGGAATTAAAGGCAGGACAGGAGCCACGACGGAGTCACTTGTCGGTGATGGGATAGCGCGGATTGGGTACGCCTCACGGAGTGGTGGGGTCGGTAGCGCCTTGCTTCGGCTTGGTGCTGAAGGCCCGGAACTTCCCCAACAAGGCCTCTGCGCGACCCTTCACGGCCTCGGCAGCGGCAGCGGCACGCTCGCCGCTCACTGGCTCCAGCAGGCTGTCGAGGTCGACACCGGGATCGCAAAGGTAGATGTGGGTGAGGACCCGCGTCATTGCTACAGAAGACAGGACACGTGCCTCGGCCTCGGCCGCGGGGCCAAGGCCAAGGGCGACATCTTCAAGAGCGTGAACCAGAAAGGGGAGCAAAGGCGAGAGGGGAGAGACACACAAGGACCTCGCCGAGCAACCTCGCGCCTGCCGATGCACGGACCCGGCGACACACCAGAGAGTGGCCCCTGATCCTCGAGATAAGTCATCACCCGGAAGCGCCAGCTGCCGTGGCACCATCCCCGCACCTAATGCTATCCCGTGTTAGCGACACCGCTCTCCTTTCTCACCAAACGACGGCTGCTTGGGCGCCAAAGGGGACCTCCTGAGCATCGCGACTCAGGCGCTCTTACCAGACTTTGGGTCGCTCACCTCCTGGCCTTGACCACGGCATCGCGACCTGGCATACCAGCGACGGCTGAAGCCGCCTTGGGACTGGGACCTGTCGGTGCAGAGCACCGAGCCCTCATGAGGTTCGAAAGGGAGGACTGAGCTAAGACGGAATGAGCAACTCGCGCAATTCTACGACAAGGGTTATATTAACAAACATGATCACATGCACCTTACAAGTCCCCACGGGGCGCGTTTTTGATTCCTCGCAGGGAACAGATCCTAAAGGGACACAAACTACGCACGACCCTACAAAAGACGCCATCATCAACAGTGGGCCGTCAAGCACCGACGCCAACTCCATCCAGATCAGAGTCGGCGGCGGCCTGACGAGCCCGCCCTGCTCCAGGAGTGGCGCCGGCTCGGGGGCTCGTAGCTGTCGTCGCTCGTCTCCGGAGTCGCAAAGAGCTCGCCGGAGTCGCTGGAGCCTCCGACGCCTCCACCGCCTTCGTCGCGGCAGGGTCCTGGCCACCTTCCCCGGGGCAGCACTCCAGCCGGCGCCCGCTCGCGTCGAAGACCTTGAAGAGCATCACCGAAGCACTGTCGTAATCCAAGTGGACCGCAAAGACGCCCCTTACCCTGCAAACCCGGGCTATCTCTCTCCACCCCGAGTCAAGAAGACCTCGCCCGGGGCAACGACCGCGACCTCTGCCTTGGTCGCGAGGGTGCTGCAGCTGGCGTGCTGCAGCCAGAGCTCCAAGGGCTCCCCCTGCGGGATGATGGAGGCGAAGAAGGGAGGAAGGCGGATCCAAGACTGAAGAGGAATGGCGACGTGGAGCACGAATTCTTGGGAGGAGCCCTCGGTGTGGACCCCAGGGGGGATGACCCACACCTTCGTGACCCGTCGGTGCCGACGGCGGCGCCGCCCATGGCGGTCAGCATCAGCTCCTTCGGGGCCCTCGACATGGACGTACAATGGCAGCAAGAACCCCGGCGGCACCTGCTCGCACCAAGGCCTCGACACCACCTGAAGGCCCCCTTCGTCCGGGCCACGGAGGACGAGCCGTTTCTTCGGCGGGAGTGGGTCTGGTTCCTCTCGGGGAGCTTTTCCCTTCTCTGCCGTCGAGAACCGGCGGATCGGAGCCATTGCAGCAAGACGGAGCAAGTATCGGGAAGAAGGAGAAGCAAGGAGGGATGGACTGGAAGGGCGCGCGCTGTTCCGTACTTATGGCCGGCGAAGGCCAACCGCCTACCTGCACGATTGCAGGTAATCATGACCCACTTTGCATGCAGGGACTTGTCCAATCCATGCAGTTGCCGAGGTGCCATGGGAAAGTGGAGACGCCCACGACCAACCAACCGCCACGCGGCGCCCAAGGCCGCAGGCTGTTAGGGCCCGCGGCGCTTCACTCTTGCCCTTCCGCCTCCCTACACGGCCAAGTCTGGGCACGCCTTGGGCCCGGGGGCTACTGTCGGTGTTCTGGGAACGGGGGTCCCCAGACTTGCCTGCGTGTGGCCTGCGGCGTGGCTCAAAGGGGGGCCCAGCGCGGCCCATCTTCACCAACACAAACCCAAGACCCTCGCGAGGGGCCAAGCCTTGCGGGGTGGACGACGCGGAGCTTCCTCGGGCGTGGCCTCGTCAGGTTGGCTCACGAGGAGGCGGAAAGATCAAGGCGGGGTACCTCACGAGGTGCTCATGATGGAAGCCATGACGACTGGGGGCGCCAGGCGGGTGCCTGCCCGCGCAGTGTCCTCCCTTCCTGTTTGGTGAAAAGGGGGCAAGCGCAGCCGCGGAGTACCGAGGCATCAGGCAAAGGTTGCCATTTCGGTGCAACGAGACCAAGACCAGGAGGACTACGAGGTGGAGGTCACCGTGGAGCCCAAGACGGCGCCATCACCAGAGCTTTGCGCAGGCGAAGACTACTTTTGTCAGGATAGTTGATACTAGCTGTCCCCCTTCAAATTAGCCCGCCATTGTTGGCTCCCTTCCCGGTCGATATTTGGGAAGAGGACCAGGGCCTCTATAAATAGGACCAGCCACCCATAGAGCAAAGGGGGCAGAGAAAAGGAGAGGGCGAGCCGGAGGAATCGAAGGGCAGAGAAAAGGAGCGAGCTAGCCGGGGGTTGGAAGGATAGAGAAGATCAGAAAGGGAGAGAGAGAAGGGTGACTGAGCTCCTCCCAGCAGTTCATCGCCCCAGCCAAGAACATACCCTCGCGAGGCTGTTCTTCCTTGTATTGTTCATCATCATCAGCCCAAGAGGCAATCCACCACACCACACACTGGAGTAGGGTATTACACCACAACGGTGGCCTGAACCAGTATAAACCCTATGTCTCTTGTGTTGTTCTTTCCTTAGTTTAGATCTTTGCAAGGCGGAGGGGTGCAGTTAGGTAGGAGGCGAAATCTCCGTGCGCACCCAAGTGTTCGAACCTCAAGGGTCTGCCGGAACCCGAAATCCGATATTGCATAGACAGATAGACATCCCCGGCCCTCTCTTGTTGATATTGCACTCGTACCCTCCGTTTGTCTAGCAGGCCTCTCCCACCATTTGTGAGACACCACTCCACCACCAACCCTCTGACACTCTACCTTTGTCTTTCTCCTAGCCTTATTCCTCCGCTACACATATGCATGGATGTCGATTGATCTCCCTCAATACATAGCTAGGTCTCTCTCCTTCTCCACACATATACTAGTCGATCTACCTCTCTATAGTTAGGTCTCTGCCCCCTCCCCCCCCCCACACACACCGATATTCGAACGTTGTAGGTAGGTATCCATGCCACAGAGAAAAACTGCACCTCGATCCTCTCAAATTCCAGTAGGCCAGTCGCCCTGTATCTTTGACATGGGCAAGCACAAATTCGATGGCACTCTTCATCGATCGCGCAGCCACACACTTCATCCCTGTTTTCAATTCTGTCGGTATCTCATGCTGATGATCCATCCACTCTCTTCTCATGGATCACTCCCTCTATATATGATATATCCATGACTCTGCTTCACACACATTGCATATGTTACATTTTTTTGATATATCATCGACACATTGCCTCTGTTTCGCACAAACCATCTCTCACACCCACCCACATACGTACCTGCACCTAAAGAAGAGGTGCACGCAGGACACACATACTCACGTCTCGTTCCCGGCCACACCCGCGCGGGTACATGGTGGAGTTCATTTCTGTATGAAAAGGTAGCCCACGAGATAATTTGACGCGTGTAGCGGTTGTTTACTCAAAGGAGGGTCATGTACCACGCGTAGACGGAACAAAGTTCGACTTGACGCGTTAGTATTAAATAAAGTTATATATTCCTCAATGGCATGCACATAATATAAAATGATTGTCGTGGGGAAAATGGAAAGATCCGCCCACTATATACAACGGAGCATGCCTGCCGAGGTTTGTCTCTCGTCACACCATCTCACACAAGGCGGTGGTGGCCTCTCTCTCTCTCTCTCACCATTGGACAGTGATTCGATCGCATCCCGTCGACTGGCAGAGAGGGAGGTTGTGCATCGTTTCTCCGTTTGACGGTGTTGAGGCAGCACGTCCCAATCTGCCGTACCCGTCGTTCTCTCTGACCAAGCTCCGGCGATACAGGGCCTTCACCACTTGCTCCCTGTCGTAGTATGGGCAGATCTCGGCCGTCGGCGCCCTCCTAGTTTCATCCCGACGACCCTCAGGTACAACTTCCTCCGGCCTTGCTCCACTGCCCATCTTCCCACGTTGCTGCATGTGGAAAATCCTGCATGTGGATCTTCTTTAGTTGTTTGCTTAAAACGTATCTCGGCCGACGTACTTTTCATCTTGCAATCTCGTCCTCAAACCATTTTTGATAAACCACCATGCTGCTATCTTTCCCTTATTACATGGAATATGCTTCTTTTTTGTTGGCGTATCTGTCTTCAACTCATGTTATTGGGCAGTAATTGTTTCCTTTCTACCTCCTTTAGCAAACAAGGCTATCCATTTCACCTCGTTGCTATTGAGACCTTTTGGTGAACTGCACAAATCACTTTTTTCTTAAGAGTGTTTTGTGCAGTTCCGCCAAAATGTCACACGAGCAACGCTTTTACATTTCTGTGGGACTGCAGAAAGGGAGATTGGTTTTGCTATCCTCCTCATCCAACTCCGTGCCTAATCTTCTCCAACAAGTAGTTAGTCCTAAAGAGAGATCGCAGAGGTGATCGGCTTCTATTTGTGTGTGTTATGTTTCATCATCTAGTTCCACTATTATTGTAATCACACTGACCGGATTTCTTTGCAAATAGGTATGGTCAGCTCAATTTTAGTGGAGCTGCACAAAATGATCGGATTGTGGTGTCCTCCATACACCTCTTTTTTTGGCTACAGAGCTGGGTGAAACTAGCTGCCAACCAATGAACACTATGCTCAGGAAATGGAACCATGCCTACGAACAGCAACGATCAATTATATATTTTTATTTATTTGTACACCTTCTCACAACTTTGTATTTAGTTGTGATGTGAATATTGGCGGTAATCTGCGAACCATTGAGATGCATTAGCAGCCATTGTAGTTTCATTTGTATTTGATGGAATGTTGTAACAAGATAATCTTGAGGCAAGAGGACACATGAATCCTAAGTTGAAACCTTTTTTTCCTGCGGGAACCAAAGTTGAAACCTTCATAGCATCATAGTACAATTTCATTAAAATTATGCGTACATATAAACAAATCCTGAAGGATTGATAGCAATGCTAGAAACAATTCAACTTCGTTTCGCCGACATGTGGGACATCCTTCATCCGGCTCCACCTGCCATGTAGTAATATTGAGTGCACAACTGCAGGGAAAGATTCACCCCGATTGTTACGTCGCAGTAGTAATGACTAGTGAGCAGTCAAATCACAGAGCCCCACCTTCGCCACGGTAAAAGTTGCTTGGACGAAGCAACCATCATTTCTCTGTTCGTTGAATCCGCTGGTACTCCCATATTCCCAGAGTAATAAGTTGCTCGGGTGAAGAAACCATCACTTCACCTTTCCCACACTAAGTATTAGTACTTCCTTTTTTACTCTAGAAACAACTACACAAGAATATTGGACGGTAGCAGCACATCACCTGAATCAAAAATCGAAACCAACCAATGAACTACTACTAATGGTGAGTGTTTGCTAGTATCATGTACTTCGTCTGTCCATGTATATACGGCTTAATGCGTTTTCCGAGACTAACTTTGGCCCTGTTTGGATCCATGGGTTAGAGTTAGTTTGAGCTAGTTGGGGCTCAAATAGCCCTAAAGTATCCAAGCATGAGGGTTAAATTGGAGCAAGTTGCACCAAACCCACCAAAAAAACTATCCCACCCAAGAGGTGCTAATTGGAGATAGTTCTCATTGGGCCCACTGAAAAATTACTGTTCTCTCTCCATCAAGTGCATTTATTGTCAACCTAACCTTGTCACCCAAACACCTCTTTGGCTACAATTAGTCCAGGGTTAGTCATGAGTTAGTCTACACTGTAGGTAAGTTAGAGTATCCAAACAGGAGCGGTATAGGACATGCAAGTTGCTCAGAGCATACAGTCAAATTCGTACGTGAAAGGAACTTTTTTAAACGAAACGTGAAAGGATCTTCAAATGATATAATTTTCAAATTATATAAAATCTTCTCAATAGTCAAAGGCATCCTCAAAGAATACATTAGGCCCTATATAAAATTTTATCAGTAGTCAAAACCAAGTGTTACTACTACACCAAACAAGTTCAAAACGAGAAACTGGATCCACTCACGGCACAGCACGCCTGTCTCGTTTGGTCCGTTGGTCAAAGCGCTTCCTCTTCTTCGCATAACAATAGAGTACATTAATTTTTCTAGAATGCACTTGGCATGTCGCTAACATGTGATGAGTTAACCGACCTCAATAGACGACAAAATCGCCAGCCCGCCGCACTTTGAGAGAGATGAGGAGCGAGAAGCGATACGGGCTGCTGGATTACTAGAGCTAGGTGTCGCACGGAGGCCAAGAAATATGGTGATAGTGTGGGTTGACCATGTACAATATGATTTAACTACACTAGGTTGCCGTGTTTCGTACTCTTCCGGTCTACCGTGGAGATGATTGGTTGATTTTATATTGCTGAATAATATAAAATATTATGAGTACACACGCTCCACCACGAGGTTCCTTGCTCCTTCTCGGTCGTCGGGTGTGCATGTAATGCTATTAATTAGCAAATAAACATTCTTGTTTCTTGACATATCAACCAATAAGAGATGTGGGCGTGCTTGCATTCAATGACTCGAGACTACCAAACACGACATGTAGTGGTTAGTTCATTGCATGCAATGCTATTAATTAGCAAATAAACATTATGTTCTCTTTTTTTCCCTCCTTCTTGGTCACAGTGCACAACCAAAGATGACTTATTCACCTGGACAGAGGGAGTAATATAAAATATTATGACTGCAGACGCTATACCGCGGGGTTCCTTGCTCCTTCTCGGTCGTCAAGAATCTATGAGGATAGAATCTATGAGGTGAGTGTTTGGTTCAAGCCACACCTTAGTCAAGCCACACTTGGACCCCACATGGCATACACACAAAAAATAAGGCAAGATTCCCTTAGGCTTACCAACTTGTGGCTCTCATTTTGATGAACTAACCTTAGGCAAGCTTGGCAAAAATATGTGGCAAAGTGTGGCAATGCTAGGCCTAGAAACAGATAACCCCTTTGCCACAACTAACCTTAGGCAAAGTGTGGCTACCACAAAAAGTTTGGCTATGGACACCACAAGTGTGACAATATTTGGCAAAAAATTGAGCCTATGACATGTGGACCATATAACTAGAGAAGTGTGGCAAGCCACAAGTGTGGCAATGAACCAAACACACTTCTAAGATGTTGTGGCATGACTAAGGTTAGACGTGGCAACCTTAGGCTAGGAACCAAACATGCCCTATATTCTTCCACTTTTTACGTGAGCTTTGTTCATCCTTTTCCAACACACGGGACATCTAGCATCAATGTGCACATGTCATGCAAGAAAATGGAGATAAGCAGTGCGTAAGTGATTCGTGCACTTCGATGGCACCTATTACTCCTACGCAATATTTTTCTCCTCGATGGCACATGAATGGTGCATGTACTCAATGAAGGAGCACGAGATGGTAGCCATGGACATGGTCGGCCCTTTTTGGAGAGAATACTAAATAACTTTGATGTGCCTCTCAACTCGCAGAATGACGAGCTCCCTCACCAACGCATTCGTGGTGGCTCGTAGTACGAGGAGAAACTTTTGCTTACAAGCGGTGGACGTGTAGCAGTTCATTTGGTGTCAGATTGCCAGAAGTACTACTATAGTACCATCATTATTGTTCGACTTCCGGAAGAGGAGAAGAGCCAAGCGCAAGGTCACTTACTAACCTCGTACTACTAAATGAACTGTTGCATAGTTAATTAATATAGGTGGCTCTTGCAGCGGCACATCATAAACACAGTGCTCTTGCAGAAGCAAGTACTCTCTTCATAAAGAAAAATAAAGGATTAGAGTGGCATGTCCACTTGAATCCCATAGCATTAACATAGTGTTCCCCTAAAAAAACCAGAGTGTTTGACACAGGAAAAACAAAGGAAGTGAAAAAAAGTTGGGTGGATGCTAAATTGCCAATTAACACATGATTACATGGGGAAAAATCTTATAGCATTCTATCCTATGAATCAAGCGACCAATGTAGGTAGCACGGTGCTGCCTCTCATCGACCTCCTCTGCAGGAGTTTTCTTCTAGTAGTGGTGGAGCTTAGGCCAAGGACACAATTGATTTTCAAGTAGGGCTCGATTAACTCAACTATGTCTCCTAGCTAGCAGCGCCCACATGCAAATGAGCGCCACCGTGAGCTGCGCAACAATGATAGAGGCCCTGGAAGGACCATAGGTAGGCAGGCGACGAGCTGACGAGGTAGCCCGACGACCCCTTGAGCTTGAAAGGCACCCGCATGATCTCCACTCCTCGTAGGGAAGGTCGGGGTCCATTGGGTACATCTCCGACGGCATCTGTGGCTTCCGGCGGCGTCGTTGCCATTTCATTAGTGCAAATAATTAGTCAATTCCTATTCAACTATCAAAACCGCCTAAAATCTAACATCTGAACACTAAAACCGCTCTCAAGGGGGTGATATACCCGGTTTTAGAGATTTGAGGGTCAAAAACATACCAAAATTGACTTTGGGGGGGTTATTTGTCCATCAACTTACATTTGAGGGTGAAAAATATACTTCTTTCAATGGTCCGATGGTCAAATTATTCTTTTTAGATTTATAATATGTGGGACCAAGTGTGAGTGAACCGACCTCAATCAATGGCAAAATCGCCTACCGGACGCACTTTGAGAGAGATGAGGAACAAGAAGCTATACGGGCTGGTCGTGTCATGCAAGAAAATGGTTGGTCTCATGTTAAAAACTTGTTGTACTATAGTAGAGGTAGATGTAGATATAGATGTAGTGTAGAAGTAGATGCAAATGTAGATGTACTTGTTGAGATGTAGATATAAGTGAGACTCACCAACGGTCACCAACGTAGGCCGAGTACGTGCACGAATCACCCACAAAAAAGGAGTATGTGCACGAAGAGAAAAATTGCACGCATGGATGGATGTACTCTGTGCCTCATTCCCTAACACACGCGTGCGGGTACATGGTGGAGCTCAATTCTGGATGAAGAGGTAGCTCACGTGATAATTTGACGCATTTGGTAGTTGTTCACTTAGTGGAGGGTCGGGAACCACACGTGGATGAACCAAAGTTCGACCATGACGCGGTGGTGTGTTTGTTTTTAATTTTTTTTCTTCAATGGAACGTATGCAGTTTTTTCTTGAATGGCACGTGAATCGTGCACATACTCAATGACGAAGCACGGGATGGGATGGTAGCCATGGACATGGTCGGCCCTTTTTGGAGACTTTTACACTGGTACTTTGATGTACATTTTGAAAAAAAACTACTATTTTGATGTGTCATGTCAACTCGCAGAATGATGAGAGGCTTGCTTACTACGCCATCTACATAGCCCACACTTTGTACGGCTAGTTATAGTGGGAGTAACTTAGCGCACTCCGAGAAAATTTTGCTTATGTGGCAAGTAGTTAATGAGAAGTGGTAACATAATATGTTACTGTAACATAGCATTCCCCGAGACAAGATGAGTCTACAAGCTAATAAATGAAGCCATCATAACATTAGTATGTTACTCCCTCCTTTCCGGTTTACAGTGCTTATCTCAAAATCTTAGTTTTTCCATTTTATAAGGATCAATTTGGTTGTTCCCCATCACAATTTTAGATTTCAAGATGTATTAAATAATTGCATGCAAGTATTAAGAGAAAATTAACCAATGCATATACTTTATGAATGCATGTATTGCAATTAATACAATGGTAAACATAAATTTTTGAGGAAAACAAGAGCATTAATTGGGTGCTTTTACAAATTACAAAAAGTATTCCACCACTCATCATCTACCTTGGTTGGTGAGATTTTCGAATTGATCCCTATAAACCGGAAAGGAGGGAATAGTAACATAGACTAGTGTCATATGCATGAAACTAGTGAGTATGGGAGCACATGATATTTCCCTGTCCGGACCGATCCCAAGTTGGCTTCTCACCTTCCTGGCCCACCAAAAACCCCTCCCCCCTCCTGCGCGCGCTTCTCGCCCGGCACTAGCTGAGCCCGCCGCTCCACATTGATGGCAAGTCAGGGCGACGCGACCTCTCACCACTTCCGCCGTTGAAGCGGCGCGCTGACCAAGGGCACCGCCCGCTGCACGCCCGACATTTCAGACTACACAGTGGAGAGTAACTTAAGAGAAAGTACTACAATTAGATGACATAAGCCGACTATAAGGATTTAAATATAGTATTTGTGCTTAGTTGAAGGAGAGAGAAGAGGAGCGCCCGCTGCACGCCCGACATTTCAGACTACACAGTGGAGAGTAACTTTAGAGCAAGTACTACAATTAGATGACATAAGCAGGCTATAAGGATTTAAATATAGTATTTGTGCTTAGTTGAAGGAGAGAGAAGAGGAGAGAGAAGAGAAGCGGGTTGTAAACTTGTAGCCGGTTGTAGCAGGAGCTCCAACATACTTTGTGAGACAAAAGGTGGGCCATTATTAATGATATAGTATTATACTAAAGGGACTAACTATTGTACTAGCAGGCTATTAGGTTGGTTTTACATGATGTGTCAACTTCATATAGCCGGATGTTGGCTATACTATTAACCATGTTCTAAGTGTGGTGTGAGTAGGACTAAAGTTTTGTCCCATACTGCTAGGTGAGTGTGAGTTGTGTAAGTGCATCTAGTGCCACCCCTAGTTGGTTTTGGAGTATTGACGACAAACCTAGTTGAGGGACTAATGTGTTTGTGAGAATTGCAGGATAACACAGGTAGAAGTCCCTCGTTGATTCGGTTTTCCTACCAGAGATGACCCCTAAAAATGTATGAAGACATTGAAGTCAAAGGTGGTACGTGAAGACATTCACATTGAAGACTATGACAAGAGAAGACATCGCGTGAAGACTATGGAGCACGAAGACTTAGCAGTTTCGTCGTTCTGTGTTTTTCTTTGTTGAATCATAGGAACCATCGTACTGTTAAGTGGGGTCCAAGAGAACCAGTCAGAATGACTGAAGTGATGCTTAACCAAAATCCTATGTCTTCTAGTGAAGACTATGAGAGCAAATCTTGTCCAGAGTTGGATAAGTCAGCTTTGCTTGTAGCCCAAGTAGAGTTGCCGTGTGTGTTTGAAATCTGACCGTTGGAACACGTGTCAGTTCCTTAGTGACCCAGGGTCATTTCAGACAAATCAGGTCGGGTTGCCCAGTGGCTATAAATAGCCCACCCCTACAACCATAAACGGCTGGCTGCTCAGAGTTATAGCACGGCTTTTGTCGTTTACCCACCTCGAAGCCTTTGAGAGAGAATTCCTTGAGAGGATAAAGCCCTAACCACCCAGAGCCAAAGAGTGTTAGGCATCACTTAAGTCTTCCTGTCTGTGTGATCTGAAGACTTATTACACTTGAGGACTGTGAATCCTCCAGCCGGTTAGGCGTCGCGTTCTAAGCATCCAAGAGTCATTGTGGATCGCCGGTGAACGAAGTCTGTGAAGGTTGGAAGTCTACCTTGAAGACTTACCAGAGTGATTGGGCGAGGTCTGTGTGACCTTAGCTCAAGGGGAATACAGTGAGGACTAAGTGTCCTGAGCTGCGGTTCAGGACTAGGTGTTCGGGACTGTGTGTCCTCAGGTTTAAATACCTATCCGCCCTAACCAGACGTACAACTGTCACCGCAGTTGGAACTGGTCTACCAAACCTTTGTCTTCATCCCGCACATTGGTTCTATCCTTCCCATCTCTTTATTTAAAGTTGGCTCTTGTGAGGTCAGTGCCTATTTGCATTATCCATTTGTCTTCACTGTGTACCTGATCTTTACTGCCGAGCTGCTATTAGTCATTGTGCTTTCACTTCATCGAATACTTGACTATGGTCTGCCTAGTGTAGTCTACCTTCCGCTACATGGTAATAGGTTCATTTATATCATTTGTCTTCAAAACTTCCATGTTTTGAAGACTTTCATAAAAATCGCCTATTCACCCCCCTCTAGCCGATATAACGCATTTTCAATTGGTATCAGAGCGAGGTACTCCCTTGTTCTGTGTGATTTTGGTTTAACCGCCTGGAGTTTTAGTTATGTCGACCACAGGAATGAAGACTGTGTCATGCCCCATCTTTGACGGTCATGAGTATCCCAAGTGGAAGGCCATGATGAAGAAGCGCCTCATGGCGACAAATAGCGAGCTGTGGACCGTCACTGAGATTGGCATGACCGATCTGTGCAAGATGGCGGAAGCTGATGACATTCGCAAGTACACTCTTCTCAACCTCACGGTGAAGGATGTCATCTGCTCATGTCTGTCTCAAAATCAGTTTAGGAATATCATGCATCTCGATCATGCGAAGCTTATCTGGGACCGTCTCTCTGAGGTCTATGAAGGTCATCGAACTCGTCATGATCCTTGGTTTGAGGACTTTAAGGAATCTCTCAAAGCGATGACATTCGAACCAGAATCATCATCTTCTGCATGATGCCTTATGGCAAAAGATGCTAAGTTAATTGAATGTTGTCTATCTGAATCCAGTGATGATGAATCTGGTGATGAATTTGGACCCAGCTATGCAAAACTTGCTTCCCTTGCCACTAAACAACAGAAAGCTATGGAACATATTAAAAAGCTGTTAGACAAAAGCGATGACCTGTTGGACGCTGAAATGACTCGATCTCAGTCCTTAATTGAAGACATAAAAAATCTTCACATTAAGTATGAGGAACTTGAAAGTCGTCATGAAACGTTCTCAACAACTCATGAAAGGCTTTCCTATGATTATCTTCAAAGGAAGCAAGATCTTGAGAAATTGAGAGCGGCTCATGAAGATCTTCAAAAGGAAAATGAGTCACTTCGCGCCAAACAGATCAGTTCAGCTCAGGAAGAATTTGAACCACCATGTCTTAAATGCATTGAGCGTGATAACGCTACTTTTGTTGCTGAATGTTCTACTGCTGCTACTATTACAATATCTTCAACTGTTGATGTGGTAACTAACCCCTCTGCTGAGGATACCACTGCTATTGCTGATGAGAATGCTAGGTTGAAGACACGGCTTGAAATAGGGATGTACAAAAGTCTCAAAGGGCATCAAACACTATGTGATGTCCTCAAAAGGCAGATCCTGAACTGAAACCCTAGGAAAGAGGGTGTTGGGTTCGAAAGGAAAATGAATGTTGATGGCTCTTACTGGAAACCTGAGCAGTACCCCAAAACCACATGGGTTGCTGCAAAGGAACCTTCAGCGGATCTATCCACCCTATCTGGCTTCACTTGTGCTAATCCCATTGTTATTGATGAATCCTTTGATGCAAACTATAAACTGTTTAAGAATCAGAATGGTGAAGTGTTTGCCAGGTATATTGGTACTAACTGCAGGAATGGGCCGCCTATGAAGAAGATCTGAGTGCCGAAAAGGTGTTTGGAGAATCTTCCTGTGAATTTCATCATGACACCACAGGTGAAGAAGACAAACCCCAGACCACAGGCTTCATACGGTCCAAAGGCTTCATACAGACAAAGGACTCACCTGAGTCGCACTAACGCAAATGTTTTGTAGGGAAACCATACTCAGGCCTGTGAATATGAGCGTGTTTCATCAAACCGCCATGTTCATAAGACCAAGAACTATTCTGCTTATTCTTATGAGTACTATTGTCCACCTGCAAGACTTTTTGCTAGGGCTCCAAAGCCAAAGTTCTCAGATGCTGCACTTAGACTCATTGCTTCGAAGCCACCCTTGAAGATGTGGGTGGCTAAGAAGCTTAACTCTCTTTTGCAGGGAAAGGTCTCCAGCCAAAAACCAAAATCGTCTGACACTATTGTTGGGGACCTTAAACATCTTGTAGGGCGCAAGATCAAATGCCCAAATGGTCTTATTATGTACTTTGTTCCTGAATCGCTTGCTACTTGCCCTATCAGTCCTAATCTCAATCTAAGCTTTAATAATCCACTGGTTCGTCAAATGTTTTTGCTTCACAATTCTCTTCGTGAAGCGTATCCCCCTAACTGCACTGTAGGGTACGACACCAGCTGCTTCAGAATGGATTATTGATAGTGGGTGTACAAATCACATGACTGGCAAGCGAAGCCTTCTCATGGACTCAACTTTACGTCCATCTGACAAAAGTCACATCACATTTGCTGACACCGGTAAAAGCAAGGTATTGGGTCTAGGTAGAGTTGCAATCTCAAAGGATCAACACATGGATAAAGTCATGCTTATTGAATCCCTTGGTTTCAACTTAATGTCTGTCTCAATGCTTTGCGATTTAAACATGATTGTGATGTTTGGAAAATATTGTTGCCTTGTACTAATGGAATCTGACAAGTCTCTAGTGTTTGAAGGGTACCAGAAAGATGATTTGTACATGGTAGATTTCTCAGCAGGACCAAAACTTGCAGTATGTCTTCCAGCAAAAGCTTCTGAATGTTGGCTCTGGCATCGGAGGCTAGGGCATGCTCGCATGAGAAACCTCCACACCCTTGCAAGAAAGAAGCATGTCATAGGCATCGAGGGCGTCAAGTTCAAGAAGGATCACTTATGCGGTGCCTGTGAAGCAGGAAAGATGACGAGGGCCAAGCATCCCTCGAAGACAATCATGACAATGACTCAACCCTTCGAACTGCTCCACATGGATCTTTTCGGTCCCACTCATTACTCAACTCTTACTACTATTGCTTGTCTCTATGGCTTTGTCATTGTTGATGATTATTCAAGATATACTTGGGTGCATATAATCCTCTACAAGACTGAAGTGCGGGATGTCTTCAGACGCTTCGCCAGTCGAGCAATGAACAACTATGGCGTCAAGATAAAGCACATCGGAAGTGACAATGGCACTGAATTCAAGAACACTGGCCTAGATACATATCTTGACACCTTAGGCATCACACATGAATTCTCAGCTCCGTACACGCCACAGCAGAATGGCGTCGTCGAACGCAAGAATAGAACACTTATTGAGATGGCCCGGACGATGCTTGATGAATACAAGACTCCAAGAAAATTCTAGTCGGAAGCCATTGATACTGCATGCCATATCATCAACCGTGTTTATCTTCACAAGCTTCTGAACAAGACATCCTATGAGCTCCTTACTGGCAAGAAGCCAAATGTTAGTTACTTCAGAGTATTTGGTGCCAGGTGCTGGATCAAGGATCCACATCACACTTCAAAATTTGCACCAAAAGCACATGAGGGTTTTATGCTTGGATATGGAAAGGATTCGCACTCCTACAGAGTCTTCAACCTTTTTCACTATAAAGTGGTTGAAACAGTGGATGTGCGGTTTGATGAGACGAACGGCTCACAAAGAGAGCACCTGCCAAATGTGCTAGATGAAGTTCCATCTAGTGAATCAATCAAACTTATGGGAACTGGAGAAATCATACCGTCTGAAGCTCAACCTGAAGAGGAACTTATCATCTCCGCACCTGATCAACATGAAGACAATGCTCAGCCTGAAGACAATCCCTCTAACGATGACAATGATCAGCAAGAGCAAAATCTTCGTCCTGTACATCCTCGTGTTGCAAATGAAGTACAGATTGAGAGAATAATTGATACTATCAATGAACCAAGTCCACTCACTCGTTCAAGGGCAACACAGCTAGCAAATTTCTATGGGCACTTCACATTCGTCTCAATATTTGAACCCAAGAAAGTTGAAGAAGCCTTCATGGAACCTGAATGGATTCAAGATATGCAAGAAGAGCATCAACAGTTTGAGCTGAATAATGTATGGGAACTGGTTAAGCGTCCTGATCCTCGCAAGCACAATATAATAGGCACCAAATGGATATATCGCAACAAGCAAGATGAGCATGGTCAAGTTGTTAGAAACAAAGCTCGTCTCGTTGCTCAAGGGTACACTCAAGTTGAAGGGATTGACTTCGATGAAACATTTGCTCCAGTGGCTAGACTTGAAGCCATACGCATACTGCTGGCCTATGCGAATCATCATAACATACTTCTATATCAAATGGATGTGAAGAGCGCTTTTCTCAATGGCAAGATTGAAGAAGAAATGTATGTTGCACAACCGCCTGGCTTTGAAGATCCAAAACATCCTGACATGGTGTACAAGCTCAACAAGGCACTGTATGGCCTCAAACAAGCCCCTCGGGCTTGGTATGACACACTCAAAGACTTCCTGAAGAGCAAAGGCTTCAAATCTGGTTCCCTCGACCCCATTCTCTTCATGAAGACATATGATGGTGAACTGTTTGTGTGCCAAATATATATGGATGACATTATCTTCGGCTACACCAATCAGAAATACAGTGAAGGGTTTGGATATATGATGCAAGAGCAATATTAGATGTCCATGATGGGTGAGCTGAAGTTCTTCCTTGGTCTTCAAATACGTCAGCAACGCAACGGCATCTTCATATCTCAAGAGAAGTACCTCAAAGATTGCCTGAAGAAATTTGGTATGCAAGACTGCAAAGGCTTCACGACGCCAATGCCAGCCAAACATCATCTGGGTCCCGACGACAATGGTAAAGAGTTCGATCAAAAGGTATACCGCTCCATGATTGGTTCTTTACTTTATCTATGTGCATCTAGGCCAGATATTATGCTTAGTGTTTGCATGTGTGCTCGATTCCAAGCGGCACCAAAGGAATCGCATCACTTAGCTGTGAAGTGAATTCTTTAATATTTGGCTTACACCCCAACACTAGGATTATGGTATCCAAAGGGCTCAGAGTTTTCTGGGATGCTGATTATGCTGGTGACAAGGTGGATCGCAAGTCTACATCAGGCACATGTCATTTTCTGGGACGATCACTTGTATGTTGGTCTTCAAAGAAGCAGAACTGTGTATCTCTCTCCACTGCTGAATCTGAATACATTGCTACTGGATCTTGCTGCGCTCAGCTTCTGTGGATGAAGCAAACACTCAAAGACTATGGCATTCATCTGAAGCAAGTGCCACTCTACTGCGACAATGAAAGTGCCATCAAGATTGCCAAGAACCCAGTTCAGCACTCGAAGACAAAGCACATTGAAATTCGTCATCACTTTCTCAGAGATCATGTTGTGAAGGAAGATATTGATATCATACACGTCAACACTGAATAGCAATTGGCAGATATCTTCACCAAGCCCTTGGATGAGAAGAGATTTTACAAGTTACGGTGTGAGCTAAATATCTTGGAATCCTCAAATGTCCTGTGATCAGGCACACATCCTAACACTTATGCATATTGATGACTTAGATGTGCAACACACGAAGTAAAGTATATCTTCAATCAATGAAGACATACATTCTAAGTGTGAATACATTAATGTGGAATTTGACTTCGGAGCGCCATGATAATTGTGCGCCGTGTCTGGGTCTAATACTTCCTATATGGTGGGTAACGCCACCACCAAATTCTTCTGTTTGAAGTGTTTCACCCATGCGTTGCATTTGCTATGTCTTCACATTTGGTTTGGCTTCAATCTCAACTTGTCTTCATGATTATCTTCACTATGTTGATTATATATATATACTAGTGTTCTGTCCTCTACAGCATTCACTTATAGCTATGTCTTCTTGTTGAATCTTTTGAACTAAGTGAATGTGATCGGACCCTAACCTCTCTATGCTTTCTATCTCAAACTCTATCTCTCCAAATCATATGCATTCTCTTGAAACTGTCAAATGTCTTCTCTGCGTCCTTGTCAGCAGAAGATGCAGAGACAAACATTAAGTCCACTTTCAATGCTAATTCCTTCACCTGAAACCCGGATAAGTGGGAACGACCACCTGACAATCCAGGCGTGCATGGGAACGTGGAACAACCTCCGATATGTTGCATGATGGCCACATGTCCTTCAGATGTGAATCGCCAGGGGCACCTGTGTAATAACACTATGCCATCCATGTCCCTATAAATACACGTCTCACCATAGTCATTATCCTTTCTTCCACTCTCGCACAAACCCTAGCGCCACCGCTAGCCCTCGACGACGCCGGCGACGAAGCTTTAAGCTGTCGCGACCTCTCCGACGCCATCTTCACGCCGGCCGTGGACATTGTCTTCTCCGCCGTCGCCGTAGGTGTCCTCCGTCGCCAAGTTAGGGCACGGACGATCGAACTGCTCGGCCTCCTCTTCCACTCCGTCTAGCAGTTCTTCGTGTGGTAAATAAAACTTCCTTTTTACGGCCCCTTTGATCCTATAGATTCATCACTTTCTACCACAAGCAGTTTCTGTTCACACAAGTTGGAGCCATTTCATACTGCATCTCATAATATGCCTAGTATGTTCACTTATGCTTCACAAAGTAGTTAGATTCCTCACTTGTACTAATCCGTGGATTCGTACAAATCTGGAACCAACTCCTTATCTATGAGTGAATGTCTTCGCACGATGAGGTCAATGTCTTCTAAACTGATTTATCTTCACAATCTTCTGAGAATGCATATGACCTCTTCCCCTTCCCTCGCACCTTAATGCTGTCACAGGTACATGTCCGTGGGAGAATCCATTGGTTCTCATAGTCTGCATTCATTTGCAGAATTCTTACAGCATCATATAAATTCTCCCGAAACCAGTTCCTGTTTGTCCAGCAAGCGAAAGCCTTTGAAACCTTTGAACGTGTTGAAGCCATTCAGTCTGAAGTTCATGGCAGCAGAGAAATCAGTAAGGAAGGGTGGTAGACAGCGTCGTGGGGGAATGTCAAGAGATTTGCCTGATGACCTCTCAAAGCTTTACAAGACAGATCCTAAAGAGGATTACAATCAGCGCAAGACCCGAATCCAATGGATTCGAAGATATTGGGCAGAACAATGGTTCAAGTACCGGTTTGTGACCCAGGAATATGCTGAGAAAAATGCCATCAAGCGACCTTGGGGAGACATCCTATAAAGAAATCTTCAACCCAGGTCCAGAGATGAAGCCATTGAACAAGGCTTCTATCCCTGCATGGTCCGTGGACCACAGCCTGCGGATGCTCACCCATCGTCATTGCTATGGTGTCGTGACGACAATCTGTTCAAACGCAACTTCCAATTTGCCAAGAATTCATCTAAGCAAAACAAGAAGTCATTGGGACTAGACTTCAACCCTGGCCCTTTTGCTCCACGTGCCGATGGCACCAGCGAAGCTGAACCCAATCTTGTTGGGCCCTTCTACAACCTGGAAGGTCTCATCACTCATATCATGGTTCAAGGGACAGCCGTGGATGAGCCTGCAGATGACGTTGAATCTGATGAAGCGCCTGCACCGCCGAAGCCACAGAAACTGAAGAAGCCTAAAGCTTCAATGCCTGCCTCAGCACCAAAAATATCACGGGCGAAGCCACTGGCTACTGCACCTCCTGAAGATAGTGTGCAGTCTGAAGATTTGTCACGCATCTCCAAGCCCTCGAGAGTCAAGATGCCTTTGCAACACACTAGCCAAGAACTGACTGCTGCTGCTATTCTACGCAACGACGCCATTGATCTGTCCAGCGATGAAGATCTTGCAGATGACGCTCTTGAGCAACTGATCAAGAGCAAAGAAGAAGCACAAATCTTCAATGATTTTCCTCTCTTTGATGTGGCAATCATCCACAACTTCATTGATGAGTGGTTTGACACGCCCAACCTCAGCTTTGAAGATCTGCAACTTCCAATTAGCCTCAGTGTCACCTTCCATGGCGCCATTGCTTTAGAGCTAGCTCTAGCTCAGCACATCGTTGAATTGAAGCAAAAGATCGACTTTGAGAAAGCTCTGTTCAAGAAGCACATGGCCAAGCTCAGCGTGCAAGAGGTTAAAAATTTCAAGATCATGTTGCACGAGCTCAAAGAAGCCTTTCTCAAGAAGCGTGAAGAAGCTCAAGGTTCTCGTGAGCGCATGAAGACCCTGGCTGACAAGTGTGTGCAATCCTACAATGAGGCTGAGAAGCGCAAGGCCCTTGGTCGTCCTGGCATCGATCCCAGGATGGCTGCAAAGAAGAAGAAGAAGCCAGCTATGGCTGAACCCGAAGCACCAAGGCAGGAAGCACATCCCATTGTCTTCCCAGCCAGCATGACTGGCTTGAAGCCAAAGGTCAGGTCAACCGCTTCAGAACTGAAGAAGACGAGGACTGCTGGGGCTGAAGCGAGAAAGAGGAAACATCCTGAAGCCTCTGATGCTGCTCCCTCCAAGAAGAAGCGCAAGACCAAGAAGGATCGGGCTGCTCCCATAGAGCCCTTAGTTGTTGAACCTATCTCCATGGTTCGCCATGTAGCTGAACATCAAGAGCGCCAACTGACTGTCCATGAGCCTGCTTCCACAGAGGCTCATGAAGCTGAAGACATTCCAGCAGCTGATCCCACCGCTGCTCAAGACATTGGTAACCATGACAATGTTGAAGATGATGTAGTTCTTCCTCAGATCGAGCACAACTTGGTATCATCGCCTGTGCTTACGCACAGCGAACTCATCAGCATTGGTCGTCCTCTGACGCCAATTGCTCAGGATGCATCATGGGCTCATCACCCACAACAACAAGTCACACCACCCCGGCAAGAAGAAGAAGATGACTTTGAGGCCTAGCCAACTCCGTCTCCAGAGGCGTTGCCAGTGTTATGCAGGCTTCGCAAAGGACCAAGGTCTCAAGTCCCTCTTTCGAGCGTTCCAGAAGGAGAAGTGCCCCACCAATCTGTTGCACGTCAAGTGTTTCCAGATGCCACTCCTACTGTGAATGTCTCCGAGTCTGAGGCTAAAGCTGCTGAAGACATTCCGGCTGCATCAGTTGACGACACACAAGAAGAATAATGTGTCTCTACTTACCCCATTATTGAAGAAGCTGTTCTCGAGGAGAACGTGTCTGTGCCCGACCCTCCAGCTCATCAAGTGGAGGTTGAGGATCTTGAGGCTACCACCACCAACACAAATGAAGCCAATGACGTTGTCATGGCTGAAGCAAATGTGGAGCCTGCACCAACCAATGTGCCAGAAGTCAGTGAAGCCAATGATGCTACTGCTCCTGTTCCTGCACCTGCTGCTGGTCCTCGGTTTGACTATCACATTGAGCACAAGCCTCAGGTATAGAAGCCAATGCCAAGGTTGCCCAAGTTTCCAGGTCCTGCATCAGCACCCGGATCCTTTAATGTCAACGGCTTCAAAGCAGACAACACCTTCTTCAATAGCGCCAAGAACCCCTACTCAAGGGAAAGAATATCTTCTAATCGGTTCTGGAGCTATTCGCAGCGAAGTTATTACTCATGCATTCTATACAATCAAGGTTGCATTTTCCCTCATATGCGTCTTGACACTGAAGCCATAACTGGTCTGCCTTGCTTGGAAGAAGCTCTGGATTGCTTCAAAGAGTCTAGATTGTTGCCTTTCGTCACCGACCAAGAGCACTGGAACAAAGAGTTGCTGCTCCAATTCTATGCCACTCTTCACATTCGTGGCTACAATAGAGATCCGAAGACTTGGGTCCTTGAGTGGATGACCGGCAATGTTCATCATGAAGCCAAAGCCTTTGATATCATTGAGCTCACTGGTCTGCCCACTCCTAGAGATCTTTATGAACCTGGTTGTCAGCTTCACAATGCAGCTATGGAGAGCATCTTTTAGAAGCCTGAACCGAACATGAGTCAGATGCTTAGCATGATGAAGCCCTTGCCTCCAGATGCTGCATATCCTAAGGAGTTCTTTGTTGAAGACCTTGAGTATCTGCCACGCACTATCTATCACATTATCAGGCAAACTCTCTGGCCCATCAAAGGACATTCTTCACATGCAAAGCTGGAAGGTGCAATGAAGACTTTGGTCTTTTATATTCTTCACGGCAAATGCTTCAATGCACAAGACTTCTTCATCCGCCAACTTGCCGCATCAGGATTTGATCTTTTTGGCTTGAAGTTTTACGCTCCATGGATAATGCGGCTGATCAAACTACACTCAGCCGTCTCATATCAGCCCTTTGCTCGCAATCATCGGATCTTTCTGCCTGACGTTGATATGTCCGTTGAAGCCATCTATCCAGAGCCTGCCAAGGAGCCTCTTAGTCTTCAAAATGCTGAGCATTAAAGTTTCTCACAAAACATTGAAGGAGTTGAAGCAGTCACTCGTGTTTATCCTCTGGCTGGTACTACACGTGCACCTCATCGCGCCCTCACCGAAGCCACTGAAAGCACTATTGCCCAACAGACCAATAATCGATCTCGTGTTCTCAATGACCAAGAGCTTCTGGTTGCCCTTCATCAAAAACAGGATAGGCATCATGACTGGCTGAAGCGCCAAATGCAAAGCCTCTTGGTGGATGTCAACCGCATTCGCAATCTTGCCACCAAGAATGCCTTTGTTGCCCATGAAACATGTCGGCGTACATGGAAAGGGCTGACGCTTATGTGTTCTGAAGATGATCTTCAAGAGGATGGCTTCTCTGAACGTTTCAAGTTTGACTCCACACCTCCAAGAAGGACTGTGCTGCGACGAACTCCGTCTCTTGAAGACTCTGAGTTCTCTTCCTCCGCGGCAACTGTGAATGCCAGAGTGATCGAGGACGAAGACTATCCCACTTCACCGCTCCCTACTTCTGCACGCATCGACACTGCCCCGAGTTCGTCTGCACCGTCGAACAACACCGATGACCTTGCTGCTTCACCTACTCCTCATGGGAACGAGTAGATGCTCTATGTCTTCAAACCTTTTTGGTCCTTACTGACAAAAGGGGGAGAAGCATATGAGTTTGATAGTCTTCAAGCGGGTCCATATGGGCGGTTGCTTTATGTTTTGCCTAGTGTTTACAACTCTCGTTTTGATACATTTGGTTCTTTGAGTTGTAACACTTAAACTTGATGGTCGTCTGCTACTTATTTGCTATTTTGTGATGCGATGACAAATTCCGCATGTGCGACGATAAATTCCGCACTTAGATCATTTTGCAAATGTCCATTTTTCATTATGCATGTCATTATCTTCACATACTTTTCATGCATGATAAATTGTCATCATAAGTTGAAGAGGATCTCCACAAGTACAACCTGCCATGTGCATTTGCATTCCAAAAGCAAATTACTTATATGCACATCTTCAGGGGGGCCCTTGCAACTTATGAAGACAATTCCCTATCCTTTACAATTTCACATATTATATTCCCCGTTGAAAACTTCAACTAGTTTGTCATCAATCACCAAAAAGGGGGAGATTGTAAGTGCATCTAGTGCCACCCCTAGTTGGTTTTGGAGTATTGATGACAAACCTAGTTGACGGACTAATGTGTTTGTGAGAATTGCAGGATAACATAGGTAGAAGTCCCTCATTGATTCGGTTTTCCTACCAGAGATGACCCCTAAAAATGTATGAAGACATTGAAGTCAAAGGTGGTATGTGAAGACATTCACATTGAAGACTATGACAAGAGAAGACATCGCGTGAAGACTATGGAGCGCGAAGACTTAGCAGTTTCGTCGTTCTGTGTTTTTCTTTGTTGAATCATAGGAACCACCGTACTGTTAAGTGGGGTCCAAGAGAACCAGCCGGAATGACTGAAGTGATGCTTAACCAAAATCCTATGTCTTCGAGTGAAGACTATGAGAGCAAATCTTGTCCAGAGTTGGATAAGTCAGCTTTGCTTGTAGCCCAAGTAAAGTTATCGTGTGTGTTTGAAATCTGACCATTGGAACACGTGTCAGTTCCTTAGTGACCCAGGGTCATTTCGGAAAAATCAGGTCGGGTTGCCCAGTGGCTATAAATAGCCCACCCCCTACAACCATAAACGGTTGGCTGCTCAGAGTTAAAGCACGGCTTTTGTCGTTTGAGAGCAACCCACCTCGAAGCCTTTGAGAGAGAATTCCTTGAGAGGATAAATCCCTAACCACCCAGAGCCAAAGAGTGTTAGGCATCACTTATCTTCCTGTCTGTGTGATCTGAAGACTTATTACACTTGAGGACTGTGAATCCTCCAGCCGGTTAGGCGTCGCATTCTGAGCATCCAAGAGTCATTGTGGATCGCCGATGAACGAAGTCTGTGAAGGTTTGGAAGTCTACCTTGAAGACTTACCAGAGTGATTGGGCGAGGTCTGTGTGACCTTATCTCAAGGGGAATACGGTGAGGACTAAGTGTCCTGAGCTGCGGTTCAGGACTAGGTGTCCGGGACTGTGTGTCCTCGGGTTTAAAGACCTATCCGCCATAACCAGATGTACAACTGTCACCGCAGTTGGAACTGGTCTACCAAACCTTTGTCTTCATCCCGCACACTGGTTCTATCCTTCCCATCTCTTTATTTACAGTTGGCTCTTGTGAAGTCAGTGCCTATTTGCATTATCGATTTGTCTTCACTGTGTACCTGATCTTTACTGCCTAACTGCTATTAGTCATTGTGCTTTCACTTCATCGAATACTTGACTATGGTCTGCCTAGTGTAGTCTACCTTCCGCTGCATGGTAATAGGTTCATTTCTATCATTTGTCTTCAAAACTTCCATGTTTTGAAGACTTTCATAAAAATCGCCTATTCACCCCCCCCTCTAGTCGATATAACGCATTTTCAAGTTGCACCACTTTATAATGTGAAATATTCTAGCATTTGCATGAGCATGATAATAGGAAACCTACATGCACGCTCTTCGGGAATGAACCAGTCCAAGGACAAAAGCTATGCATGTGGTCTATATTTTTGTTGGTCGGAAAATTTGTTAAGTCATTAATTAATAATTAACGGATGCCTTAATTACTCAGCGTTTCTGAGTCTTTTGGATAGTGGGGCTATTATTGACTTGGACGTGGGGTTTGGGCCAAAGGCCTACTATTATACTTGGTCTTACTCGCACGACCGACCTGAAAGGCTCTACCCTAGCCGCTGTAGTCTCCTATGGTTTCGCACCATTCCAGATCTTAGCACCGCCATGCAATTCTTCTCCAGCCCTCCTTCCGGCGTGCACCGCGAGAAGGGACATTAGTCCTCCGAACCCTGCCTTCCGTGATCCTGTACGGGGGAGGGTGATCAGGTTTTTGGGGAGCACACTCCTGTGACTACTGCCAGCGACGACTTCCTCAATGACATCCTTCTTCCCCGACCTCGGTAACCTCTTCATCAATGATATGAGTGACAACATCAACCACAACGGTTCTGCTCCCGCTGTATAGTATGTGACTCTGTCCTCCTGGTTTAGTCCGCATCATTACTTTGATCTTTGCAATTGTCATCATGATCTATTTACTGTTGATTCGGATTAAATCTCATAGTAAATTGCTCATATATTCAACAATCCAATCCAAAAACCTGATTATAGGCAATTTACTCTGAGTGGTTTTGCTGTGCTTTTGAAGCCGCCTACTTTTAAGGGGGTGCAATATAAAAGGTGGCGCACAAGATTAGTATATTCGTTTCAGATCATGTACTGCTATGACGCCACTAAGGGTAAGGCTGAGGGCGATCTTAATCCTACACAATAGGAAGCTTTTGAGAACATGGATACCCTCTTCAAAGCCGCCCTACTGAGTGTTTTTGACGATTCCATTGTGGATTCACATATGTCGTTTGACAGCGGCAAAGACATGTGGGCTGCGCTCGAGGCCACGTTTGGGGCCTCGAGCGCTGGCAATGAGTTGTACATCATGGAGCAATTTTGTGACTAGAAGATGACTGATGAGCGCTCTGTTGTTCAGTAGACTCGTGAGATACAGTCACTCGCTAAGGAACTTGAGTACTTTAAGTGTGTGTTGTCGGACAAATTTGTTGTTGGGACCATCATTGCCAAGCTTCCACCTTCGTGGAACAATTTTGCTACTTCTTTGAAAAACAAGAGACATGAGTTTTCTGTTTCGGATCTCATTAGCACTCTTGATTTTGAAGAGAAGGCGAGAGCAAAAGACACATGTGCTCAAGTCGTTGAGGGAGCTTCTAGTGCCCACATGGTACATGAGAAGAACTTCCAGCCCAACCAGCCCCAAAACAACAAGAACAAATCTCAGGAGAAAGGCAAGTTTGATGCAAAGAACAAGCCATCACATTCTACTAACTTCAAAAAGAATTCTCATAACGGGAAGGGATACAAACCTCAATTTTGGTAGCACCGCACAAAGTTATATGGCTGCATCTACCTACTGTCAGCTAACCTCATGGTGCTCCAGGTATTCCTACATTCGAAACTAGGTACAATGACCACTGCAAGATGAAATAAGCTTATTCGTACGTTGACTTGCTGATTGCAGTGCGGAACGATCCTGTCATGTGTGGAGGAGCAAACAAGCAGTGCAGCCGAAGGTGGAAATCAACTAAGGACTTATGAAATTATATATAATCTTCCTTAGGCAGGTCAGTATCCCCTTTGTCCAGATGATCGTGTTTTTTCATGCCGAGCTATTGATATGTGCTACTGTTTTGCAACAACGTTTAAGTATAGCTATTTCTTTCCTATCTTTTCAGATTCAGGACAATGAAGATGATTTCAGGGGAACTACACAATATAGACTCATGTTGAGTCATCTCTATTGCCTCATGTGTTTGCTGCAAATGTTTCAGCATCAATTGCAAGATGAGGCAGCTAGCTAGCTGTGGAGTTGCCAACATGCTCAAAGTGGTCGCAACATTGAGAAGAAACAAGCATGCCTAGGAAATTAATGCATGTGCAGGGAGGCCCTTTGCTCAGAGAAGCATCGACCGATTTTCTTTATTTCCACACCATCTCACAGCTTTGTATTGGTTATAGTATGGTGAATGATTGAGATGCATTAACATGCTGAACTTTTGTTCTTCTGAATGTTAGTATGCATACCGTATCTTCTAAAGCTTAGTTTAATGTGAATGTTGACTAGCCTGTGAACCTTCACAATCTAGTAAGTATATTGTAGGCTTGTTATTTGACACCTCACTTTGCCACGCTACACGACCAGTGTGAGTGTATGCATCCAGTACCACATCCTCTAATTTGGTGGATGCCAAGTTGAAAAAGGTTACCGATGAGTAGCCATAAGCTGGAGGCGTCTTTCTTCTTTCGAATGGGCAATAAGCTGGAGAGTGTCTCGGGCTGCCTCTAGCACAAGGCCCTCCAGTACGAAACACGAGCAGCCGACTGGGCCGATACAAAAGCCTATCCATCATAAAGCCCATTTGTTTTTGTTTTTTGCGAGGAGAAGCCCATATTTCTTGAAGAGGGGGCGATTCCAGAAAAACCCTCCTTCCTCCTCGCTTCCACTTATACTACAGCTCGCTCTCCCGCTTCCGTCCCCCCCCAATTGCCCCCGCTCCCCATCTTCCTCACTCGTCCAGAAAACCCCCGCTCACCTTTTTCCTCACTCGTACAGAAAACGCCTGCTCCTCTTCTTGCACTTGTACAGAAAACCCCAGCCCTCCTTCTTCTCCACTCGCACTGCCACTAGGTTCGTCTCTGGCTATTCTGCTCAAACCTGTGAGCTC
>NC_057812.1:154479830-154499307 GCF_018294505.1 Triticum aestivum
ATAATCTCCGGTGGACCGCATCAGCAATCTCCCGGACGTCATCCTCGAGGAGATCATCTTGCTTCTCCCGACCAAGGATTGCTATCACACACAAGTCGTCTAAACTCGGTGGCACCCGATATGGCGCATCGCGCCCCTCAATCTCGACTGTCGTCAGATTTCTATCCTTCCTGAATTTGATCTCCTCAGAGACATCATCTCCTCTCACCAGCAGGGCCCTATTTAATGCCTCTGCATCCCGATATGCTACTTGTTGTCCATACCCTGCACGGTGGACGCTTGGCTGACATCCCCTGAATTCAGAAAACTCTAGTAGTTTGAGTTCTACCATTACCATGAAAGTATCATACCACGAACACACCAAGGATTTGTGCCCACACCACCGTTGTCCATCTCGCGCTTTTCCTCCTCTCTCCACACCGCCACCTTCGTCTGGTGCCATATACCACACGATCTGGTACAAATGCTTCAACTCCCACTGCTAAAAAAAACTTTCGCTTGTGCTGGTTTATCTGTCTGAGGCCTCACTGCACAGCATCATCCACTCCAGTTGCCCTGCCCTGGAGCGCTTGTTGATTGTTTTGGGAATAGAAATCCCTATCAGTTGTCTCCAAATAAAGTCGCCTCGCCTTAAAAGCATTGGAATTTGTTTTGGAGGACAGGAGCTCATCATCGAAGATGCCCCTTCACTTCAAAGGTTGCTCCTTGATGATTGTTATAAACCTTCACAAATAACTGTCGTCTTTGCGCCCAAACTGGAGACCTTGGTGTAATTTGTTATCCGTTTAATGATCACAGGAAGTTGATGTTTGGCTCCTCACTTTTTAGGTATTGTATATTATCATCTACACATTTGTAATCAACGGCTGCATTTTTCATTTGTGCGCATAAGTTTTATATCATCTTGGAGTATACTTTGGGTACTAATATTATGTTATATGCTCAATGAAGAGTTCGTCCATGGATAGTCTATCAATGCTTCTAGATTCTATCAAGATCTTATATATCGGAATGTTTAGTTTTGATCTGAACATAATTATTGGCTTGCTGTGATGCTTTCGATCTCTGGAGAATTTATATATAGAGGTGATGATTTCATGCACATTGAAATCCCGTATATATTGTACTAGAATTAATCGTTCAGTTGTCGCTCTTTTGACATACTCTTTTTTCAGACCTTAACTGTTTTCAATCTTCATGTCCACTTAGGCACTGCTACCACATGGAGAAAAACTTATAACCAATCGGTGGCGTAATAAGCACAAGATTTTCTTAGTTCTCATGACATTCGTTTGAGGACAATAACGATGGATGGATATGCATCCAACCAGGCAAACAGAAACTTTGTCACATTCTTCCTATTGAATGCGAGGTTACTATTGTCCATGAGGCTTAAGTTTTTCGTAAAGATATTTCTCATGGACGAACATGTTGAACAGCAAAAAAAGAAGTTTCAGGTGGACAAATGGGCTTCTGAACGTGCTCAGTTTCTATTTACAACAACTTGTAGTCATCCTCCAATATATTTTTTTGCACAGGATGTTGATTTTATGGATCAGGCCGATCCATTTGTTTGTGACTGCGAAAAAGAATGGTTGGGTTAGATGTTATTACCATGTTCAATCTAGGTCTTGTCTAAATTTGATGAACAATTCATCCTTGGGCTTTTTGTACTGTTTGTAAGCTTCAGTTACATGTTGTTGCCATCGTACTACCCTCCGCTTGCCACTACACTGCCGCACCTTCCACTGCTCCGGTTCGTTCCCGTCTGAGGCCTCACCGTCGTTCTCCACCTTGGTTCGCTCGCTGTGCCCGCCGCCGTCTGGCATTGTCAACATGGTCAACAACCGAGAGGAATCAGGAGATGACTGTGCGTGGAGAGGCTGACAGTAGGGACCCACCAGGGTCATTGCACTATGCAAGCAGGTGCCTCATTATTACTCCTACAAGCTAAAAATTACTTCCTCCTAATTGTTTGACAACTACAGTAGGTCCCACGCCATTGTCAATGTAGTCAATAAACGAGAAAATTACACAACGAGCGGATAACACCAGGGACGCAGCAGCTCGCCCAGTTGTTTTTTAGTTTTAGAGATGGAGCTCAACTGCGCGCTGTGCGGGGGCTGTGGCCCGCCTAGCCCACGCTTACGCTTTTATTTAAGCACATGACGAGCCCAGTTGATATCTTTTTTCTTTTTGAAAATGGCTAGCCCGGTTCTTTTTTTTGGAGAATACCCAACCGAGGCCTACTTGCTTTTCTCGGCCTTGCTGGGCCATAAATCTTTCAAGACAAGGAGGGATATGTAAGTAGTAAGAAATGGGCTTCCCCAGAAAATGGTCTATAAGTTGTAAGAAATGGGCTATAAATTTTTAAACCAAAGCCAATCGGCAATTACATTAAAATATCATTTTTTTCTGGATTTCCCTACTCTTATAAAAAAGCAGAGTTGGTGATGATGGTGTGCCTGCCATCCTGCAATATAGGCCGTCCGATCTATATCTAACGGATAGGAAGAAAACTATAACAATTTACCCGCACTCCTCTCCACATTTGCAGATAAGGTCTTCCCTCGTTTATCCTTTTCTCCCACAAGATAAACTACTCATACAAATGCATCTTGATGTTCCATGCAACGCACGGCATCTTGCTAGTAAATATTTTAAATTTCATTCATTTTTTGGCAGAGGATTGTTTTTTAATTTTATTTTGATATAGATTTTCTAAAATTATTTTTAATGTGACTCAAAATTTTGTGATTAAAAGAGTTCGGACCCCATCGAAATATGAAAAATTTCGTTGAATTTTTTGTAGTGCCCAGAATATATGGTCTATAATGCTAATAAAAAGAATACGGACTTCAAAATATCCTTAAGAATTAGCAAACGGGCTGTAAATTATTGAAAATAATGGCTAATGGGTTGTGTGTTCTTTTCCACAGATTTGGAGGCTGACTTCTCGGCCTACTAGGTTCATGATGACGTTGTCCTAAATTATTATTTTTTATGCGTACATAAGGCTTTGTCAACTTAGTCAATACAGAGCAGTGACTGTTGGATGTCCATCCAACGGCCGCCGTGCTTTTTCAATCTCTGATCTTCTTACTCCAGCCGCCCAAACCAGCATCGGCGGGACTGCCTGCTCCCTCCTCCCGTTGTCGGTTGTGCTGCCGCCAGGCCATCCCTCTACCCACCCGCGCATCCTATTATTTTCTGGCGACGTCAGCCTCACCCCGCAGCCGACCAGTCAGCGCTCATACTCCCCTCAACGTGGGCATCCACTGCCGCGTCTTCCCCGGCTCCGTGTCGTTCCCTTCCTAGACCCCGCCGTCATCCACCGCCCTGGTGCTCTCGGCACGACGTGGTCAACGTGGTCAACGAACGACATATATCTTCGCACGCAAGGAAGTGCCTCCTTATTACGCACAAAAAAATAAATACTCCTGCTACTAGCTGGGACCCACCATAGTGTGAGGCTAACTTGTGGGATCAAGAGATGTCATTATTGTTGTATCAGGAAAAAAAAACTATAGTTGTTAGTGCATCCAAATGATTGATATGTTTTATCTGATTGTTCGAAAACAAAATGGATTAATAGTGGATATAGAGGACTGTTTCACATCTGAAAATTCATGGCCTGTAAATTCCAACTCCTTCCTCTCTATTGCTTACAAATTAGATCTTCAGGTTGATACTAATTAAGGTAATTTAGGTCTGCCAGTAAAAGGTGGATCATTTGAGGTGCTACCCTTTTGCTATTCTGTTGTATTTATTTTTGTTTCATGGTGTTACTAGATTCCAATCATGCAATTATTTAGGTTACACAAAAGGAGAATCTTGAGTGTGCCAGTGAACATGAAGAGGAATTCACGTGTTGCAGTAAGGTGTTATCACCGATACGAGGATGGACCAAATTAGCTTGAAAATTTATTAATATATATATACGGCACATGCTGATATTAAAACAATATATAATCTCTACATATATTTGTATCAATCCTAACATTAGAGTTCGAAAATATATGAACGCGGCAATGCGCGCCATAAATGATCTAGTGTGTTATCAGTAGCGCAGATGAAGGTCGTGTTCCCACGGAAGGGTAGCCCACGATGCATAACGTGATCAGGCCGGAAAGGTGACGAAGGTGCCGTTCGAGTATATATCCAGGACTATACATAGTGGGAGGAACCTAGCCTCCTTGGAGTTTAGCGCTCCCTCGCCGTTGGATCTTTCCTCCGATGCATTTTCGATCGTCCGATTACGAGATGGAGGGATCTGGGACGTCGGATCAAACCATGAAACTGTAGATCGAAACAGTGTCGAAATCCTGTGCCACCACGTGTGATTCCAGTGCCCCGCCGAGGGCAATTTCGTCATTTCACTCATAGGAGGATAAAGGGTTGCTCCCATGGAGACAACCCTGGTCGGCTCTTCTCCCGCTCGCTCCGCCTCCTCCTTCCCACCCGCGCCTCCCTCTCTTCCTTCCCCGCCACCGCCCGGCCTCCTCCCCACCCGCCGCCGTCTGGCCTCCTCCCCGCCTGTGCCTCCCTCTCCTCCTTCCCCGCTGCCACCCGGCCTCCTCCTCACGCGCGCCTCCCTCTCCTCCTTCCACCCCTTCGATCTGGCGCCGCCAAACCCTAACGCCCCGCCCCGGCCCCGGCTCCCACGGGAGGGAAGGAGGAATGGCGAGGCGAGGCAAAGGCGACGGCCTATGGGACGTGGCGCGGGCGGCGTGGCCCAGGGGGTCGGCCTCCTCCTCCCCTACGCCTCTCTCCTCTGCCCCCAGCGCATAGTCGCACCGCTCCTTCTTCCTCTCCCGTGTCCGTCCCGGCGGCGGCGACGACTTGGAGGCAATGGGCGAGTCCCTGTAGGGAGAGAGAGGATGAGGGCCTCTCGCGCTCGCTTGTGACCCTCAGCCGTGGCTAGAGTTTCAGGTTGGGCATTGCCTTCGTCACCGTCGCGGCTCTGGTGGACTCCGGCGGCTCCTCTTCATCTCCTCCCTTGCCCCCACGCGAGGCAAAGAAGAAACGAAGCACCTCACCTAGCTCCTCAGAACTCAGGCACTTTCGACTATCGAAACCACTTCTCTGGTAAGTAACTAGAGATACTTGAAGTAATTAGTAAGTTTGGTCCTTGCTTAGCCATATAATCATAGGACAAATATGTCGTGGTTGCAGTTGTTTGAATCCAGGTGATGTTTTTAGGTGCTTCGTGAAAATAGCTGTAGTTTTCTATTTGAGATGGGGATATTCACTAGATTAGCAAATGCACATTTGATTATGATGTTATGTTGTGTTATTAGCATGTAGGAATATTAGTATAAGCTCCGCAGAGAAGAAAAGCCACGAATTTGTAGGAGCTGGTTACATCATTTATTTGTGATGTTTTATGGTTGTAGTGGTTGACGGCGACTATGTTCTCAAGACAGGTTCCGATGATTTGTATCTTTGTTGATTCTCTGATAGAACATGTGAAGGTTCTTCATGACCACAATGAGACATCAGTTTTGTTTACTTTTGAACATAATGAGTACATGTTGAAGGTTTGCTCGTCACGCTTCCTCTATAGCCCGTATGAGCTTTAGTCGGATCATTGCGTGTCAATGGTATATATATGTGGAACTACCTAAGGTCACAATCCTATATCATTTGTTGATTTTAAATAATATGGAAATGGCCTAAGAGATCATGAAGTACTGTAGGATTATTTTTTATATGATATGTGCCTTCAATTGATCTTGGCTAACCACAATCTCTTGGGACAGATTGTTACATTGCCTAAGATATATGTATTTTGTCTTCAAGGCTTCAAGTGTGGTTAGCACAACATACAGAGACACTTTGGCAATAGTGCAATGGGGGTCTGGCTGCGTCTTTCAAGAGTGGTGTCAATAACGAGAGGCTTCTATGACAATGGAGGCAGCGACAAGCACATATATACTCTAGCTTTGAGGCACTAAATTGTGTATGTTCTGAACTTACATTAGAGCTTCACATATGATTATATCGTGAGTCAGCAAAAAAATTGCATTGCAAAATTGTATGCTTTTCTTTCGACCGTTTGACATCTTAATCCTTTTAGGCTGGCATGGAAGTCTATGATTGGATTTTTGTTATTGTGTTGAGCCATGCTTTGATCTATTAATTGGCCAATATTTGATGTCATATTTTCTTTAGATGCATCACTTGTAGTTATCCTTTGATTTCTATTAGTTGGCCATTATTTTTTTTCTGGAGCCGTAATTCTGTTATAGCATTTCCCTGCCTTTTTTTCTTTGAAACACACCATTGAACAGAAACTGATTGTGCCAGCAGGATATTTAAGCATAGATAGGATATTTATATTTAAGTTGGCAAATAGTTCTGCCAGTTTTTTTGATTTATCTGTTATCTATTTCTTTCACCTTTTAATACTTTGAATATATGAATATACTAGCACATATTGTTTGTTGCTTTGTAAAGTTAACTTTTGTAGGATGCTGATTTTCAAAGTTTAACTTTCTATAACAGTTTGGCGTGTTCCAACTAATTGATGCCCTGCTGGTCCTCTTCGTGTCTCTGGCGGTAGTACCACTTGCCATCCAGCGGCCAATGAGGTACAATGGCACAACTGACATAATCTCTGTTTTTCCCTTACATTTAAAATTTTGTTAGCTGCCACATACTTATGGCCATGTACTTACTAATGCTTTGACCTGAGACTATAACCACTGTAGTTGTACCGCCTCGATGTAAGGTGGCAGTAAAAGGCCTTTTGATTTTACCTTCGGCACTACAAGCAACTAATAGATAGGCCCATTGCTTGCATGATGATAAGTTTTGACCACAAGAATGTTCTAACAAATCTTATCCTTGATTGCAGCTAAAAGAGAACTGACTAGGCCCCGGTCATCTCCGCCTCTGATGGTGCTCCTAGACGTGCTACACATCGCCTACTCGTCTCCTTGGCCGCTTCGGTGCCAGTGGCGTTCATGCTCGTCGGCGGGACGGTGCAAGGCGCAACTCTGACGTGGTTCCTCGCCAGTTGGATGGCGTTTAGGCGCAACCCCGGCGCCCACTGAGTACTGCCTCGGCTACAACATCCCTTGGTTTGCTCCATCATCCTCTGCTTTGGCTACTATATGGAACATGGTCATGGCTATGTTGATATAGTGCTTGTCTGGTTGATGCTCTGTAGTTGTGGATCCATGCTTGAGCTCTCTCAGAGCTCAGGCACTCTCGGCCGTCGGATATTTTTCCTGATGCGATCTGGGTCGTTGGATCTCGCCCTCGGTTCACCTCGTCCATTAGATCAAAACTGAGGTCGTTGCAATGAACAGTGTGCACCTTGGGCGCACCAAATGATGCATGGCTTTGTGATTAACCAGTTTGTGGTTGTTGAATTGTTATGTACTGGATGGACTTTCTGTTTTGGCGGGTCCGCTAGAGTTGCTCTTAGCTTGCGCGGGCTATGATGATCGATTATGGCTGATATAAGCATGCTCTCGAGCAATTGAGGCACTTGTGGGTATTAAGTTGGACCCCCCCCCCCTCTCGTTTCTTTGAGCCGTTTTCATCATGTGCTTATTTTAGTGGCTCTGCCCTTGGATGGTCATTTCTGATGAGTGATAACCAGGGCAGTTTCACCCTTGTAAGAACATATTGATCTGGTGATGGAGACACTAGGGGAAGGGTCATGATCGAGCAAAGGCGAATCTGAGCCCATTCAAATGCAGTTCTGGTCTCAAGCACATTGTGCTATGTTTTTGCCGTCTGTATTTGTATTTAGCGCCTCTTTGGTTTGTACATTTCCACAATAATAGCTTCAAATCTCTTTTGCTATTTGAAACTGCAGTTTTTTAAGGGTCACACATACACATGATATGTTCACATGTTAGTTGAAAACTTGGTGAATTAAATATATATCTCAGCTACTATTGATAATCATGGCTAAAGCAAAATTTCTTCTTTAAGTTTGCTTCCCATGTACATGTGTTACTGCTTGTGAATCTCTACAGTTCATGAGAACTTGCTGCAGCTCACAGTAGAGCTGCCACAAAAAATTGTTGCTGAGCTGGCATTGATCCTTGGGAAACAGAGGTATGCCCATTCTATTGTGTTCTGTATGTTCCATTTGATGCATCTTGAATCTGCTTTTCCACACGTTCAGCTTCTAGCTCCAATACAACACCTTCATATTACCTACCAATTCGCAAGTGCATGTTCTATATCAAATATAATTGTTCCCTGTGTCAAAACATAGATTCTGCATTGTATAGGATTCCAGCTCTTTAACCCTTTCTGCATGCTCTTACACATATGTGCTTTCATTAAGAAGAAAAATCTACCATGCTAGCTTAGTTGATCCAGGGCTTAAGCTATATACCAAAATAACACCGAGAGGAGTTCTGTCAGAAGTACCTTGAGCCTTTTTATTTTTATATTCTGTTTTGCACACTCATTTAATGCCACTTGGAATATGAAGTAGAAAATACCATAAAGAGCTTGATGACTTATAACAGTACTTGGTATTTTATCGTTCTTATTACTCCATCATAGGCTTATATATGTTATTTTCAGTCATACACCACATCGAACATCCAAATATTGTGTGGCAGACCCTGTCCTATGCTCAACCTGATATGCTCTTTTGTAGTGTTGATTGTGTGTGTTAGGAATATGGCCTTTTGTTTTGCAAGAAGAAACTTGATCAAAGCTTTGTGTGATCAAGTTTATGTGTTGCTTGCTATAAGTGTCTCGAGCAAGAGGACCAAGTGTTGGCGGGTGGGCGTCAACAAGGTGGGCTGTCAGCACGGTGTTCGAGTTGGTCGGTGGTGGTGCACTTGCGCCATGAATGGATCAATACTCTAGGAGGTTCTGTCGAGGCCTAATCCATCCAGGTAGTTTGTTATACTACTGATATGAATACACATTATTTATCAAGAGCTTTTGTATATCATATTATCAAGGAAAATAATCTGTGTATGCATTTCTTATGTTCATGTGCAGTTCAGTGCCATTGTTATCCATCCAGCACTTAATTTAACTAAAGCTTGTGAAAATATTTTTCCCATAGAAATAATCACTTCGGATTGGTAGTGTCAAAAGGATGCAAAATATTTGTACACATTTTTTCCCATTTTCATGAGACTTCCACTCTGCTATTGCATTAGTAATTTTCATTGCCCTGTATTACATCATTGATTGTAATCAGAGTATAATTATATGCTTGCTTCATGGTGCTTTAGGTCAAGATGTTTGGTATATGCTCATCTTGTTGAGTTTAACTTTTAGCTAATAACCGAATTGTTTCCTTTTCCAGGATTCTCCTATGATGGAAGATGTTCTAATCATCTTACAGTCAAGGGTTAGGGCAGATAAACTCACAAAAATATTATTTGGATCTTTCAGTTTGGAAGTGCCATGTTTTCTACTTGTACTCTGCAGGCAGTGTTACTGATCTGTTTTCAATCTCAGTATGCCATCTATCCGGATTTTGTATCGCTTGCATAGTGCCTAATATCATGAGCCAATTCTAATATTATTTATAGACCTTTCATATTATCATTAGTATGATGGAGCCTGTCAAGTATTGTCCACTACTGATTGCATTAGCTTCACCTCAGAACGTGGAAAGAGGAAGTAGAGTTATTAATACTACTGTAGATATTGATGTTTCCGGAGCATCGTTTCCAATTGTCTGTTATCTCATTGTGTTTATGAACAGATACATCTCCTGTGACACTTAGTCTTACACTTGCTGATATAAACTACTTGGCAATATTTATAGAATGTATGTATTTATGTTTGTACTACTCGATACAAATCTCGGCAAACATTGTGGCTTGCTTTTGGTACAAATTTTGCCTCTATGATCTGTAGTTTTGTGTTTATCCTGGGCAACAACTACACTTTGTTGGGCATCAACTACACTTTGCTTTTGGTATATATTTAATTTATATGCCCTACATTAAACTCAGTTATCCTGGGCAACAACTATACCTTGCTCTTGATGCATCTTTGTAGTGTTTGTGATATATACTGAACACATTATTCTGGGGTGTTATTTAAATTTCTTTTGGATGTTCTAAACGCTTTGTGATATTAAAGTTTTAATCGTTGGGTCACTGTGAGGCAACACCCGTTAGGCGCGCCTCTGATCTTATTATTAGATCAAACGTTCGGACCGACACCCTTGCGCCAAGGCGCGATCCCGATCTAGTTTATACGATCCACGGCAGCCCTGACTGATGGTGCTGTCGCACGGCCAGGCGCCATGGGCGGCACACGGCACGGAAGCGGCCGAGCACGGTCGTTGGGGAGCGGGAGGCCGACGATGATCCATCCTAAGGAGCTCCGGCCGGAGGTCGGCCCACGATGAAGGACTCGGCTCCATGGATGAACGAACTCGGCCGATCTCTGCTGCTTTCCTATAAGACGGAGCGGCGGTGGTATATATCTTCTTCTGGTGCACAGATGTGATGATCGAGGGCAGGCTTCTCGTGGTGTACGTACGTGCCGGACATACTAGTACTAATATATTGGGGAGGAGCCGTACGTGCCGGAAAGGAGACGACGGCCCGGAAATCCAAGTCGATGCTTGCCCTATATCAAAGTCGGACGTATCGAGGGTTTTCGTCGTGTACGTTTTTATCATTTTTTTATAGTACTATATAATATAGTTGTGACTAGGTACGTACGCTACGTATAGGTGCCCCGAGATTTGCATAAGGACGGGCGGGCAGTGGCGGAGCCAGCTATCTGGCAAGGCCTGGCAGCTGCCACACCTAAATTTCAACCAAAGGGACTAGTACACCTACGTGCTGGACATGGACCTGGTACTACAAGTACGTAGCTGGTGGGGATGATGTGAAACTCCGCCGAACAGAGCACGAGTACACGCAGGATAATAGAATATGGTACTTAAATTTGGATTTTAGTTGTATTTGCGAAACACAAAGTATTTATATATCTAATATTCTAGGCAGTTTTTGGTCAGTTGCATTTTACATGCTTTTCTCCTTCATAAGCTCGGCCACACCTGAAAATTATTTCTGCATTCGCCACTGCAGGCGGGCACGCGTGACAGACAAATGATGAAATGCTTCACTCACATGATTATGCGAATCAATGCTTCATTTTTCACCTCCAAAGCAACTATAAATTGGATCGCTGGTGACAAATCGATGTCCTTCTTTTGCTCTTTGACATCCATGTCTAGTGGATACCTATAATAACTAGTGCCCCAAAGGGTTGAATGAATCCAAGCAAACACTCCTGACTTGCACCAATCAGATTGCTCCTTACGAAAAAACTTCTTCGCTGCCGTATTATACTGCATAAAGTGCAGAAGGTGATGACGTCGATTGGAAAACACAAGGAAGCAAAATTTGTCCGGGAATTTAAGGGAAATTTTGCCGTGTCGTAAAAAGTCGAAGAAACATCTTATAGTGCAAAGAAAGAAAGAAACATCTACTATGATTCACAGTTTTACGCCTCCATTGTTAACACCGTCATACAACCAGCTCTTGCGGGAAGAACCACGTCGGCTTGCCCTCCCATGGAGTAAATAGTTCAGAATTCAAATTGACACCCACGTCGTGCTCATCTTCAAAGTGACAGTTCAGTTTCATCCCTGCATCTTCAAACGTTGAGACATGTTTTGAGTAATGCTTGCTCACAAAGAATGTGCCCGACACACCGGCAGTCAACAGAATCCATACGCCAGCTTTGACATCCGCTTCGAGGACCTCAACCTTCATATTGTAGCCACGAGAGAGGACGGGCACATATTGTTGCCGCCTTACCATAAGTACCTTGCCCTTTGACTCAAAGAGATGTCGACTGGCCACGATGCCATCTGTTGCTTCTCTGGGTACATAACCGATTTGCTCGGTGCCGTCCGAAACCTGGTACTCCAAGGAGTTTAGTATCGTGTTGTCAGGCTCGGGGTCATCTAAAATACGTAACCCTTCATCATAATCATCCACCTCTTCTCCGTCCTCGTTGCTCGACACCTCTTGATGGTCATCCTTGTTGAAATTGTTGTCTGTGTTCGCCAATTTGTTCCTTGTTACCTTATCGCCGCCAGAGTCGTCATTGGCAAGCGATGCCTCGCCCAACTCTTCATCCTCCTCGTCAATGCTTGATCCCTCGTTGTACTCCAATTCTTCTACACCATCATTGCTAGACACTTCTCCATCACTTTCATACTCGTGTGCCTCCTCCTGATCAACCGGTGGGTGTTCGATAACATACTTTACACTTTTAACGGTGGGGGTTCCGTCGTCATATTCACCGATATCCATCACAACAAGATCATTGTGCTTAGTGACCCCACATAGGTTGTCTCCGTGGAACACGACATCAAACATAGATGCATAAGGCATCTCTCCCCGTCCAGGCCACCATGCGCCGGGTTTCCCAGGGCGACATAAGATGATCGGGTAATTACTATTGTTGGTTGTCACCACGACGATATCATCTTTGGGCGACCGCATGAGTATCTTCCGAACCTCAAACCAATGAGAGGTGTCGTTGATGACAGAGTCGAGGCCCGGGAGCGGCAATGTTGATTTGGTGAAGGGGTTATGCAAGAGATAGGTACGTTTCTTGCTGACAGTGCAATAAAAGGCGAGCCAGTTGTGATAGACGCCGATGAAGCTTGTGTTATCGGGAAAGGATAGGCCATGGTGAATACCATGATCGGGGAAGGTGACAAAGGTGCCATCCGAGTAGATGATCCACGGCAGTTGTGGACAATTATGCTGGCGCACGGCGAGGTGCCATGGACGGCACACTGCGCGGAAGCGGGCACGGTCGTCGGGGCGAGGGAGGTGGGCGATGATCCGTCCTAGGAGCTCCGGCAGGAGGTGGGCCCACTGATGAGAAGGCAGCAAAGTCGAGGTCATGGTTTGGTTGGAGTTGATCTGCTGATGTGCCGCGGGTGGTAGTACAGAGATAAAAGCTGCGTTGTAAGTGCGTGTACCTATGTGGTGGTAATATATAGAGTAGGTGCCCAGCTCGATATGGAAAAGGGAAAGGAAATCCGATTCGACATGGAAACGATGATAGATACGGATACGTTTCGAGACGTACGGCTTCGACCGGGTCCTTCGGCGCACCATAACGGAAAAAAAATCAGTATCCTCAAATTCGTGAATCCTATAGCGACCGAGTACGTTTTTGTTTTCTTTGCGGGTGAAAGAAATATTTTATTTCATCAATCAGGACATAAGTCATTCTTATAAATATCAGGGATGTTTCTTGGTCCCGACCTCAATCACACCACAGTGCGACCTTCTGCCCGTCCAAAGGAGGCCACATAATGGTTTGCACCATTTTGTTCCCTACGAACATGAGATAGCTTGAACATTCTCCCTTCCCTCAAAAGCCTTTGAATTTGATCAACCAACATGGTATAGCGAGACCGGTCTCGGTCTAGGCAATTAATCATGTTAACACAACGCAAGCGCTCATATACACACGCATACACTCATCCTTACGAACGCGCACACGCACACTCTATCCCTATGAGCACCTTCGAAAACTAAGCCAACATGTCATCTTGAAATTTTTCATCGTAGGCACCTCGTCATCGACGAGAACGCCTCCTTTCTCTGAATGTGCATCACCGGAAATCTTAAAATAAATCCAGAAATAAATGCGAGCACACCGTAGGCGCTTCGTCATCGACGAGAATGTATGCGAGCACCGGGATTTGAACCCTGATGGGCTTGGGCCCGGGGATACCACAGTCCCTCTAACAATCCAACCACAGATTGGTTCACAACGACCGAGTACATATACCTGCATCTCGTTCACTATTTTTCTATAAATAAAATAAAAACCTACATATTAAACTGCAACAGTGGCGGCATATATGTCTCTTTTTATTTGTGTAGGCAATCTGTTCATCTTCTATTATGACAGTACAAAGAACATTATAGATAATAAAAATTACACCAGTGTAAGTGCATCTAGTGTCATCCTAGTTGGTTTTGGAGTATTGACAATAAACTTGGTTGATGGACTAATGTGTTTGTAAGAATTGCAGGATAACACAGGTGGTAGTCCCTTATTGATTTGGTTTTTCTACCAGAGATGACCCCTAAAAATGTGTGAAGACATTGAACACAATGATGGTTTGTGAAGATATTCACAACGAAGACTATGACATGAGAAGACATCGAATGAAGACTATGGAGTGCGAAGACATAAGTTGTTTCGTAGTTTTCTTTTCTTCTTTGTTGAGTCATAGGAACCACCGCACTATTAAGTGGGGTCCAAGTGAACAAAGTCAGAGTAACTGAAGTGTTGCTCAACCAAATCCTATGTCTTCGAGCGAAGACAATGAGAGCAAATTTTATCCAGAGTTGGATGAGTCAGCTTTACTTGTAGCATAAGTCAAGCTGCCGCGTGTGTTTGAAATCTGACCGTTGGACACGTGGCAGTTTCTTAGAGACTCAGGGTCATTTCGGACAAATCAGGATGGGTTGCCTCCTAGCTATAAATAACCCACCCCCTACACCATAAATTGGTGGCTGCTCAGAGTTAGTGCACGGCTTTTGTCGTTTGAGAGCAAACCACCTCCAAAGCATTTGAGAGAGAAATCCTTGCGAGAACAAAGCCGTAAACACCCAGAGCCAAAGAGTATTAGGCATTACTGAAGTATTTTTGTCTGCATGATATGAAGACTTGTTACACTTAAGGACTGTGAATCCTCTAGCCGATTAGGCGTCGCGTTCTGAGCATCCAAGAGTCATTGTGGATCGCTGGTGAACAAAGTCTGTGAAGGTTTGGAAGTCTACCTTGAATACTTACCAGAGTGATTGGGCGAGGACTGTGTGTCCTTAGCTCAAGGGGAATAAGGTGAAGACGCGGTCTTCTGAGTTGAATCTCAACCTCCCTAACCAGACGTACAATTGTCACAGCAACTGGAACTGGTCCAACAAATCCTTGTCCTCACCAAGCAACTGGTTCTATACTTTACCTCTCTTTACTTACAGTTTGTCTTCATGAAGTCATTGCCTGCTTGCATGATCTGATTGACTTTACTGTGTGAAGACTGTTGTCTTTTGGCTTCATATTATCTTCCATCCTGATCCATACTACCTAACTGTTGATAGTCTTCGTGCTTTCACTTCATTGCTTACTTGACTATGGCGTGTCAAGTGTAGTCTACCTTCCTCTGCATATCAATAGGTTCATTTCTACTGTCTGTCTTCAAATCCCCCATGTTTTGAAGACTTTCATAAAAATCGCCTATTCACCCCCCCTCCTCTAGTCGATAACTAGCACTTTCAACCAGGTTCATGGACCACCTAGCGACGACTACAAGCACTGGAGCGATCTGAAGGCACGCCACCGCCATGACCCCTCCCTCGCTGGAGCCTGGCTGATGTAGGGTAGAACCCTAATCGCCCGATCTTTCATGAAAGGAGCGGATCCTGCAAAGAACACGAGGAACACAAAGAGGGAAAACGAGGGAAAACGAGGGAAATCACAAGGGGAAACACAAGAGGAACACTCAAACTAACAAGAACAAGTCACACATGTGCTAGATCCTCGGATACATAGAATGATACACGGTCCACGGACAACTAGGGACGATACAAAAGGGTAACCGGTTCTTCTACGTGAGGAGGTCTTGATGTTCTTCCCTAAAGAGGGGTCTTGAATCCGCTTGGGGGATCTCCTCCGGTGGAGGCTCGAATCTCCGAGGAGAAGGTAACCAAGTGGATGAGCAAAGCTCTCTCACAAATATGAGCTAAACATTTGCTAACCCTAGAAAGTTGTACGGAATAGAGTATATATAGTCTAGGGGGAGAAGGGATACACGGGCCTCGGCCCTTTACTGTGCGCAAACAGGGAGGCCGGACGTCCGGGCGTCGGGCCGGATGTCCGGGCGTTCGCAGAGGGCCGGATGTCTGGGCTGTGGAGGCCGGATGTCTGGGCTAGTGAAGCTGGCCATGTTGCTCTCGAGTTCGGGGGTGTCCGGATTTCCGGGCAGGAGGCCGGATATCCAGGACCTCAGGAAGGGTCGGATGTCTGGGCTTGCGGGGCCATATTTCTGGGGCCTGTAGGCACTTGGTGGTGGAGCAGCTGTAGAGGAAGGTTGTAACACCCTCGATGAGACTATATCTCCCACGTGTCGAGGCACGGCTTAGAGGCATAATCGCATTGAAGGCATATGTCGCAAGTTAGGCAATCCTTACAACATCCCATGTAATATAGATAATAAAAGGGGAGATAACATAGTTGGCTTACACTCGCCACGTCAATCAAGGTACATAAATAACATTACATCATCCAAACACTCATGGCCCGACTACGGCGCCAAAATAAAAGATAACCCAACATGCGACACGGTCCCGATCACCCCCAACAAGGCACCACTATTGATCATCAGGAAAGGAAACATAGTATCGTTGAGAGTCCTCGTCGAACTCCCACTTGAGCTCGAGCGCGTCACCTAGAGCGGAATCATCAGGCCCTGCATCTGGTGTAATAGTAATCTGTGAGCCATAGGGACTCAGCAATCTCGCACCCTCGCGATCAAGACTATTTAAGCTTATAGGTAAGGCAAGGTAAATATGTGGAGCTGCAGCAAGCGACTAGCAAATATGGGTGCTATCCTGTTTGCAAAAGAGAGCGAGAAGAGGAGGCAAAGCGCGAGCGAGAAACTAGAGAGCAACCTGCGCAAACATTACTCCAACACCGTGTCCACTTCCCGGACTCCGCCGAGAAGAGGCCATCACGGTAACACACACTGTTGATTCATTTTAGTTAAGTTAAGGTTCAAGTTATCTACAATCGGACATTAACAAATTCCCATTTGCCCATAACCGCGGGCACGTCTTTCGAAAGTTCAAATCCCTGCAGGGGAGTCCCAACTTAGCCCATGACAAGCTCTCACGGTCAACGAAGGAATAGACCTCCTCCCAAGACGTTCCGATCAGACTCGGTACCTCGGTTCTTCAAGACACTTCGACAGATTAAAACAAGACCAGTAACACCGCCCGAATGTGCCGACAAATCCCAATAGGAGCTGCACATATCTCTTTCTCAGGGCACACTCGGATAAGCAATCCGTACAACTAAAACCAGCCCTCGAGTTTGCCCGAGGTGGCGCTGCAAGGGGCTCTAGGGTGGACCAACACTCAGAGGAGCACTGGCCCGAGGGGGTTTAAATAAGATGACCCTCGGGCTCCGGAAACCCAAGGGAAAAGAGGCTAGGTGGCAAATGGTAAAACCAAGGTTGGGCATTGCTGGAAAAGCTTTAATCAAGGCGAACTATCAAGGGATTCCCATTATAACTCAACCGCGTAAGGAACGCAAAATCCGGGAACATAACACCGATATGACGGAAACTAGGGCGGCAAGAGTGGAACAAAACACTAGGCGAGAGGCCGAGCCTTCCACCATTTACCAAGTATATAGATGCATTAAGATAACATGGCAATATAATGATATCCCAACAAGTAAATAAATGTTCCAACAAGGAACGGCCTCCAATCTTCACCTGCAACTAGCAACGCTATAAAAGGGGCTGAGCAAAGCGGTAACATAGCCAATCAACGGTTTGCTAGGACATGGTGGGTTAGAGGTTTGACATGGCAATTTTGGAGGCTTGAAATCAAGTGGTAGGCATCGTAGCATTGTCATAGCAAAAGAGCGAGCATCTAGGAAAGCAAAGATAGTAGTGATTTCGAGGGTATGATCATCTTGCCTGCAAAGTTGTCAGAGTTGACTGGATCCTCGAAAGAAAACTCAACGGGCTCCTCGTTAGTGAACTCGTCTCCCGGCTCTATCCAAACAAGACAAACAAGCAATAAGGACACAATCAACCACGTGCAAGGATCAAACAATATGATGCAAGGATGGTATGCTATGCGGGATGCATATGCAAGATTTGACAAGGGATGCATGAACCTGGCCTCAACTTGGGAATCCAAGTATGCCACTGGAAATATGAGATGAAATCGCTTGAAAACGATATAAAGCACGCCGGAATCGGAGTTACGGTTTGGAAATGGCAAGCAATTCAAATATGACACCGGTCTGCGATTTACAGCAAGTAGCCATCTAAATGCAACAAGATGAACATGCTACAGCACCCAAAAATGGCAACAAAATACATGGCAGGGATGCATTCATGATGCTTAACAAAAGTCTAGCACTGAGCTAAGGCCAATTCATCCATTAACAGATTCAAACAAGCATGGCAAAAATGCATATGGTAAACAGATCTCAGACTTAGTGAAATTAACACTTGTCTGAAATTTCAGATCAGGTAGCACTCTCCGGAGCAACAAACCTATATGCTACAGTACCTGAACATGGCAAAGTAAAGCATGGCATGGAGCTACTCAAAGAGCTTAACAAAAGTCCCTTAGTGACCTTGAGCCAAAAGGGATCAGAAAATACAATTGCAAGCATGTGAACATGGCAAAAACATAATCAGTTCTCAGACTTAGTGAAAACTGGAGCATGCTGAAAACAGATATCAAGTAGGCATGTTTACGAGCTCGATGCACTCACTACGGAGCAAGTCATGACAATCTAAGCATACAACCATCAAGAATACACAAAATTCAAGCTAGACATGGCAAGAACAATAGCATAGCATGCACGGATCAACTACAACATCATCGGCAAAATCGCTAACAAGTAGACAATCTGCCTAGATTCACGAAGTAGCAAAAGTAGAGCTCGATTGACTCAAGCTAGGTTGCTCCTTAATTGCAAACAAATACATGGATGGATAGAGCACTACAATATTAACAAAATATCCTTACTGATCATCCTCAAAAGAGGCACGGATCACTAGGAAACAACATGAACATATCGCCATATGAGATAAACAGGTCAAGGACTTAGTGGAAATGCTAAGTCCCTGAAATCAGCATTATCAAGTGCCTCACTTTGCAAGCTTGCACTAGTCACCACGCACATCACAACAATACATGGGTTGCACGTCTGGAAAGATGGCAAAACCCTTAACAAAACATATGTAGAGCTCATGGGCATATCATGCACACAATAATTATGGAAAAAAATGACAAATATCTGAATGGAGTAGCAGATCTGACAATTATCTCAAGTAGCCCTCTTCTAACAGCATTTCGGACATCAAGATGAACTCAAATGAAAATGATGCAATGGAACGAAATGATGTGCTCTCTGAGTTGAACATTTTGATATGATATATGCCCAAAACGGAGTTACGGATGCGGAGATATAGCATGATGAACAGGAGCACATGAACTAGGGTTTCGGGCAAAAGTCAACCCAATCCGGATCTAGATCCAGCCGGCACGGATCCCGAGGATCGTCGGAGTTCCTGTTCGCTGGAGTGGGCGAGCTTGCTGGAGACGTAGGAGGCCGCCGGAGGAGGGGGAGACGGCCGGGCGGCGGTGGTGATGGCGGTGGAGGCCAGGCGGCGAGGCGCGACCGGGGGCGGCGGCTCGGCTTGGCGGCGGAGCGGACCGGGAGGCGG
>NC_057812.1:154499676-154531263 GCF_018294505.1 Triticum aestivum
CCGGGAGGCGGCGCGGTGGCCGGCGTTGTGGTCCACGGTGGCGCGGCGGCGCCGACCGGCGAGGGGAGCGGCGCGAGCGAGGAGAAGGGCGGCGGTGGTGATGGGCTCGTGGGGGGCCGACTTGGGCCTCCCGGGCCGGAGCGGTGGGAGGCGGCGCAGGGGGCCACGTGCAGCTCCTGAGTGGTGGCGGCGATGTGTCCGGCGGCCGGCGGACGTGTCCGGCCGCGCGGAGAGGAGCGGGGCTAGGGTTAGGGGTGGAATGACCCGAAAATTTCGGGGGAGATGCTATTTTATAGGTAGAGGGAGCTAGAAGAGTCCAAATGAGGTGCGGTTTTCAGCCACGTGATCGTGATCGAACGCTCTAGATGATGGAGAAGGTTTTGGTGGGCTTTGGGCCAACTTGGAGGGGTGTTGGGCTGCAACACACACGAGGCCTTTTCGGTCCCTCGGTTAACCGTTGGAGTATCAAACGAAGTCCAAATGGTATGAAACTTGACAGGCGGTCTACCATTAGTAAACCAAGGCCGCTTGGCAAGTCTCGGTCCAATCCGGAAATGTTTAATCCCCACACACGAAAGGAAGGTAGAAATGACCACCGGAGAAGAACGGAGCGCCGGAATGCAAAACGGACAACGGGGAAAATGCTCGAATGCATGAGATGAACACGTATGCAAATGCAATGCACATGATGACATGATATGAGATGCATGGCAACGACAACAACATACGGAGACAAAAACCCGAACCCGAGAAAATAAAATAACTTAATGTCGGAAACGGCAAGAGTTGGAGTACAAATTGGGAAAGTCATATCCGGGGTGTTACAACACTCCACCACTACGAAAGAATCTCGTCCCGAGATCTAGGACTGAAAGAACGCCGGGTACTCAGAACGGAGGTGATCCTCGCGTTCCTAGATAGCTTCACGGTCGGAATGGTGTGACCACTTGACTTTGAGAAATTTGATTGACTTGTTGCGAGTCTTGCATTCAGTATCTTCAAGGATAGAAACGGTGTGCTCACGATAGGAGAGATCTTCTTGGAGCTCAATGTCCTCGAAGTTGACGGTGCGGTCTGGAGTCTTGAAGCACTTTCGAAGCTGAGAGACATGGAACACGTCATGAACATTTGCAAAGTTTGAAGGAAGCTCGAGTTGATAGGCGAGGTCGCCTCTCTTGCTGACAATCTTGAAAGGTCCCACGTATCTAGGGGCAAGCTTCCCTTTGATACCGAAGCGACGAGTACCTTTCATAGGAGAGACGGGGAGGTAAACATGATCTCCGATCTCGAAAGCCAAATCACGGTGCTTACTATCATAGTAGCTCTTCTGGCGGGATTGTGCTGCTTTGAGGTTATCTCGAATGACTTTGCACATTTCCTCTGCCTCTGTGATTAAGTCATTACCCAAAAGCTGACGTTCACCGGTTTTAGACCATTTGAGAGGGGTATAGCACTTCCTGCCATACAGAATTTCAAATGGGGTCTTGCCCGAACTTGCTTGAAAAATGTTGTTGTAGGAGAATTCAGCATAAGGAAGACAATCCTCCCACTTCATGCCGAAGGAGATCACACAAGCCCTAAGCATATCTTCAAGGATCTGGTTGACACGCTCGACTTGACCGCTAGTTTGAGGATGGAAAGCTATGCTGAAGCGGATGTTGGTGCCCATGGCCTTCTGAAAAGAATCCCAAAACTTGGAGGTAAAGATGCTGCCATGGTCTGAAGAGATCACTTGTGGAATACCGTGGAGAGAGACAATCCGAGAGGTATAGAGTTCCGCCAATTGAGCTGGAGTGATCAACTCTTTGATAGGCAGAAAGTGAGCCACTTTGGTGAGTTTGTCGATGACAATGAATATAGCATCATTGCCACGCTTGGACTTTGGAAACCCAGTCACGAAGTCCATTTCAATGTGGTCAAACTTCCATTCTGGAATGGCAAGAGATTGGAGGAGACCAGCTGGCCTTTGGTGTTCTGCCTTCACTCTTCTGCAGACATCACATTCATTCACGAATTGAGCAATCTCGCGCTTCATTTGAGACCTCCAATAAGCCTGCTTGAGGTCCTGATACATCTTCGTGCTCCCAGGGTGGATGGAGAGGAGAGAATTGTGAGCCTAATTCATGATCACTTTACGGAGGTCACCTTTGGGCACGAAAATACGACCCTCGAAGAAGAGAGTGTCCTTGTCATCAAGGCGGTAGCACTCGTACTTGGGTTGACTCTTGGCAATCCCAATCTTCACCTTTTTCACCATAGCATCAAGAAGCTGGGCTTGGCGAATCTGGTCTTCCAAGGTAGGAGAGACTTGAAGGTTGGCGAGCAAACCTTGAGGAACAACTTGCAGATTAAGTTTGCGGAAAGCTTCACAAAGCTCAGGTTGATAAGGCTTGAGAATAAGACTGTTGCAATAAGCCTTTCTGCTCAATGCGTCAGCAATCACATTGGCCTTGCCTGGAGTATACTCGATACTCGGATTATACTCTTGAATCATTTCGACCCATCGAGTTTGCCTGAGGTTGAGATTAGGCTGAGTGAAGATGTACTTGAGACTCTTGTGATCAGTGAAAATGTCCACTTTTCTTCCCAATAAGAGATGTCTCCAAGTCAAAAGAGCATGCACAACTGCCGCCAACTCGAGATCATGAGTGGGGTAGTTCTTCTCATTGGGCTTCAACTGGCGAGAGGTATAAGCAACAACTTTCTTCTCTTGCATCAACACTGCGCCAAGACCTTGGAGAGAGGCATCACAAAAGACCTCGTACGGCTTGGATTCATCAGGCGGAGTCAGAACTGGAGCACTGATCAATTTCTCTTTCAAAGTGTTGAAAGCAATGTCACACTCCGGAGACCAAACATACTTGACGTGCTTCTGGAGAAGATTTGAGAGAGGCTTCGCGATCTTAGAAAAGTTTTCAACGAATCTTTGACAATAGCTTGCGAGACCGAGGAAGCTACGGAGTTGCTTCACGTTCTGAGGAGGTTCCCAATTCACAATTGCAGACACCTTCTCAGGATTCACGGCAATGCCCTTGGCAGAGATGATATGACCAAGATAAAGAACCTCATCGAGCCAAAATTCGCACTTGGAGAACTTGGCGTAGAACTGGTGTTCCCTCAGCTTATCGAGCACCAAACGCAAGTGCTTGGTATGATCTTCCTTGTTCTTTGAGAAAACCAGAATGTCGTCGAGATAGACCAAAACGAAGTCATTGGTGTAGGCGTTGAAGATGAAGTTCATCATGCGAGAGAAAGTCGGAGGAGCATTGACGAGGCCAAAAGACATGACAGTGTATTCATATGAACCATAGCTTGTCCTGAAAGCCGTCTTGGGAATATCTTGCTCACGGATTCGAATTTGATGATAACCCATACGGAGATCAAGCTTGGAGAATACTTGGGCACCTTTGAGTTGTTCAAATAGCTCGTTGATGTTGGGAAGTGGGTATTTGTTCTTGATGGTCTTCTTGTTCAATGGACGGTAATCAACACAAAGTCGGTCCGTTCCATCCTTCTTCTTCACAAAAAGAACACCACAACCCCACGGAGAAGAACTAGGCCGGATGAGACCCATTCTTTCTTGAATATCGAGTTGCTTCTTCAGCTCCTTCAACTCTTCAGGTCCGAGCTTGTAAGGATGCTTGCACACTGGTTTCGAACCGGGCTCAAGATCAATAACGAATTCAACTGGCCGTTGCGGAGGCATTCCTGGGAGCTCTTCTGGAAAGACGTCTTGGTATTCGCAAATGACTGGAATTTGCGAGATAGCATCGAGTTCACCCTTCTCATTGAGAGAAAACAGACGGATAGTATCATCACGAGCGGCAAAGACAATTACATCCTCAGATGAATGAGTCAATTGAATCTGCCTGGCTGCACAATCAAGCTGAGCCTTGTGCTTAGAAAGCCAATCCATTCCGAGAATAAGATCAATATCTGAGTCACCAAGAACATTTGGAGAGGACAAGAACTTATAGTCACCCAAAGTGATTGTAACATCCGGAACGCATACTCGAGATGTCATTTGACGGGCCGGAGAGACAATAGCCAACGGTTTCGGCAACACTTGAGTAACAATATCATGCTTAGATGCAAAAGGTCTCGAGATGAAACAATGCGATGCACCAGTGTCAAAAAGAACTCTTGCGGGAATATCGTTAACAGGAAGGTTACCCATGATGACATCTGATGAATCCTCTGCCTGAGCTGCATTTACCATGTTGACCTTGGCGTACTTGGGGTTATGCTTAACCACAGTTGTACTTGCCAATCTCACAGGAGGAGGAGGAGGAAGACGCCTCTGGTTGAGACACTTGTTGGCATAGTGACCCTTCTGTTGGCACTTGTTGCACGTGACCTCTAAAAGCGGACGGTGATACGGAGCACTCGATCTTGGAGCTTGAGACGAAGTCTTGTTCTGAAAGCCAGGGTTGGGTGGGTGGGAAGATCCACTGCCACCTTTGCTCTTCTGCTGATACGGCTGACGGAATGGAGGAGGAAGCCAATACTTCTGCTGCTTGGCCACTTGAGTAGAGGAAGAAGGAGTAACATCTCTGACTCGCTTCTTGGAAGCATCACACCTCAGTTGAGCAGCCTCTTGCTTCAGTGCCATGTTGTAGAACTCATCGTACCTCAAGGGCTCAAAGAGGACAAGAGCTAGCTGAATTTCTTCTCTGAGACCACCCCTGAACTGGTATATCATGCTCTTCTCATCAGGCACGTCCTGCTTGGCAAAGCGGGCGAGCTTCTGGAACAACTTGTTGTAGTCATAGACAGACAAAGAGCCTTGCTTCAGGTTGCGGAATTCCTCACGCTTGCTTTCAACCACGCTCTGAGGGATATGGTGAGCTCTGAAATCTTGACGGAATTCATCCCAGGTAATTACACGTCCACCTCTGGAATCCTTGTACTGCTGGAACCATTCTGCAGCTTGATCTTTGAGTTGGAAGGAAGCGAACTTGACAAAGTCCTCAGGCCTGACGTTACTGCACTCGAAATGCTTGCACAGATCCACAAGCCAATCGTCAGCATCGGTTGCCTCAACACAATTGCTGAAAGTCTTTGGCCCGTTAGCAAGGAACTGGTTGAGTGTAGCAAAGTGATTCTGATTGTTGCCTTGGTTCCCTTGGTTGCCTTGATTGCGCTCTTGGAGAATTTGCATGATCAACTGTGTGTTTGCATTGGTTGCGGCCATCACAGCTTGCCATGCCTCCGGAGGAGGTGGAGGTGGTGGCGGATCAGGATTCGGAGTCGCGCGCGTTGGAGGAGCCATCCTGAAGAGGTTGACATCCATTAGCACATTGATAGACAAATATTGAAGCTGAATCTAACGGAATGAAAATTGCAACATATAGTCTTCACATCCGAACAAGATGAACGAATGCATTCCTCTTGAAATGGTCACATATCCATAAATTGAGAAGCCACTTAGAATTAAGGTAGAGAAATAAATCAACAAGGTACGGATCAAGAACGAATAATCGGTAAGAAATCCCAATCTCAAACCAACTATCCATGGAAGAAGAACTAGAGCTACTAGAATTCCCACCTATGAAACTCCTGAACCTTTCCGGTTATGCAATCAGGTGTTGGGGATACAGGGGAAGCATAATATCTCACCCAAATATAGCAAATCCTACATCCAGCTGTATCCATCCTTCAACACATAACCGAGTAAAAACTTCGGAAACCATCTACCTCAACCTTCGAAAAGCATCCGTTATACAAGTTATGGCGATACTCCCGAACTCCCGCCCCAGTACTGGGTGGCGTCGAGGTTATCTCACCAACGAACTGCATAAAAGAGATTTTCGATGTCGGCATACTAAACTCAGGTATTCCAGAACTGCAACGATAAAATTATGATGACAACACCTCAGAGCTCAACTCCCCGGGACACTTCCACAAAACCCCTGACAGGAGGCACCAAGACAATGTTCTCATCATAAAACCATCGGAACGATTCCAAGATACCCGCGTGATCCTAAAAAAAATTTAGTGAAATTTGAGAAGAGAAGAGTCAAAACTCTACGTCAGGATGCCTTACTAGAGCGATGAGGAGACTGGGAAGTAAAAAAGAATTCCTAAACTCTCCGATGTGTAATTCCTAAATGACTCAAAACATTTTTCTAGACACAACTCGGCCGCTAAAAACGATCAAGCAATGGGGCTCCTAAGGTCGGGGAAGGCTCTGATTACCAACTTGTAACACCCTCGATGCGACTATATCTCCCACGTGTCGAGGCACGACTTAGAGGCATAATCGTATTGAAGGCATATGTCGCAAGTTAGGCAATCTTCACAACATCCCATGTAATATAGATAATAAAAGGGGAGATAACATAGTTGGCTTACACTTGCCACGTCAATCAAGGTACATAAATAACATTACATCATCCAAACACTCATGGCCCGACTACGGCGCCAAAATAAAAGATAACCCAACATGCGACACGGTCCCGATCACCCCCAACAGGGCACCACTACTGATCATCAGGAAAGGAAACATAGTATCATTGAGAGTTCTTGTCGAACTCCCACTTGAGCTCGAGCGCGTCACCTAGAGCGGAATCATCAGGCCCTGCATCTGGTGTAATAGTAATATGTGAGCCACAGGGACTCAGCAATCTCGCACCCTCGCGATCAAGACTATTTAAGCTTATAGGTAAGGCAAGGTAAATATGTGGAGCTGCAGCAAGCGACTAGCAAATATGGGGGCTATCCTATTCGCAAAAGAGAGCGGGAAGAGGAGGCAAAGCGCGAGCGAGAAACTAGAGAGCAACCTGCGCAAACATTACTCCAACACCGTGTCCACTTCCCGGACTCCGCCGAGAAGAGGCCATCACGGTAACGCACACTGTTGATTCATTTTAATTAAGTTAAGGTTCAAGTTATCTTCAACCGGACATTAACAAATTCCCATCTGCCCATAACCGCGGGCACGGCTTTTGAAAGTTCAAATCCCTGCAGGGGGGTCCCAACTTAGCCCATGACAAGCTCTCACGGTCAATGAAGGAATAGACCTCCTCCCGAGATGTTCCGATCAGACTCGGTACCTCGGTTCTTCAAGACACTTCGACAGGTTAAAACAAGACCAGCAACACCGCCCGAATGTGCCGACAAATTCCGATAGGAGCTGCACATATCTCTTTCTCAGGGCACACTCAGATAAGCAATCTGTATAACTAAAACCAGCCCTCGAGTTTCCCCGAGGTGGCGCTGCAAGGGGCTCTAGGGTGGACCAACACTCAGAGGAGCACTGGCCCGGGGGGGGGGGGTTAAATAAGATGACACTCGGGCTCCGGAAACCCAAGGGAAAAGAGGCTAGGTGGAAAATGGTAAAACCAAGGTTGGGAATTGCTGGAAAAGCTTTAATCAAGGCGAACTATCAAGGGGTTCCCATTATAACCCAACCGCGTAAGGAACGCAAAATCCGGGAACATAACAACGATATGACGGAAACTAGGGCGGCAAGAGTGGAACAAAACACTAGGCGAGAGGCCGAGCCTTCCACCCTTTACCAAATATATAGATGCATTAAGATAACATGGCAATATAATGATATCTCAATAAGTAAATAAATGTTCCAACAAGGAACGGCCTCCAATCTTCACCTGCAACTAGCAATGCTATAAGAGGGGCTGAGCAAAGCGGTAACATAGCCAATCGACGGTTTGCTAGGACATGGTGGGTTAGAGGTTTGACATGGCAATTTGGGAGGCTTGAAAGCAAGTGGTAGGCATCGTAGCATTGGCATAGCAAAAGAGCGAGCATCTAGCAAAGAAAAGATAGTAGTGATTTCGAGGGTATGATCATCTTGCCTGCAAAGTTGTCAGAGTTGACTGGATCCTCGAAAGCAAACTCAACGGGCTCCTTGTTAGCGAACTCGTCTCCCGGCTCTACCCAAACAAGACAAACAAGCAACAAGGACACAACCAACCACGTGCAAGGATCAAACAATATGATGCAAGGATGGTATACTATGCGGGATGGGATGCGGGATGCATATGCAAGATTTGACAAGGGATGCATGAACCTGGCCTCAACTTGGGAATCCAAGTGTTCCACTGGAAAGATGAGATGAATCGCTTGAAAAGTTATAAAGAACGCCGGAATCGGATTTACGGTTTGGAAATGGCAAGCAATTCAAATATGACACCGGTCTGCGATTTACAGCAAGTAGCCATCTAAATGCAACAAGATGAACATGCTACAACACCCAAACATGGCAACAAAATATATGGCAGGGATTCATTCATGATGCTTAACAAAAGTCTAGCACTGAGCTATGGCCAATTAATCCATTAACAGGTTCAAACAAGCATGGCAAAAATGCATATGGTAAACAGATCTCAGACTTAGTGAAATTAACACTTGTCTGGAATTTCAGATCAGATAGCACTCTTCGGAGCAACAAAACTATATGCTACAGGACCTGAACATGGCAAAGTAAAGCATGGCATGGAGCTACTCAAAGAGCTTAACAAAAGTCCCTTAGTGACCTTGATCCAAAAGGGATCAGAAAATATAATTGCAAGCATGTGAACATGGCAAAAACATAATCAGTTCTCAGACTTAGTGAAAACTGGAGCATGCTAAAAACAGATATCAAGTAGGCATGTTTACGAGCTCGATGCACTCACTACGGAGCAAGTCATGACAATCTAAGCATACAACCATCAAGAATACACAAAATGCAAGCTAGACATGGCAAGAACAACAACATAGCATGCACAGATCAACTACAACATCATCAGCAAAATCGCTAACAAGTAGACAATCTGCCCAGATTCACGAAGTAGCAAAAGTAGAGCTCGATTGACTCAAGCTAGGTTGCTCCATAGTTGCAAACAAAGACATGGATGGATAGAGCACTACAAGATTAACAAAACATCCTTACTGATCATCCTCAAAAGAGGGACGGATCACTAGGAAACAACATGAACATATCGCCATATGAGATAAACAGGTCAAGGACTTAGTGGAAATGCTAAGTCCCTGAAATCAGCATTACCAAGTGCCTCACTTTGCAAGCTTGTGCTAGTCACCACACACATCACAACAATACATGGGTTGCACCTCTGGAAAGATGGCAAAACCCTTAACAAAACATATGTAGAGCTCATGGGCATATCATGCACACAATAATCATGGCAAAAAATGACAAATATCTAAATGGAGTAGCAGATCTGACAATTATCTCAAGTAGCCCTCTTCTAACAGCATTTCGGGCATCAAGATGAACTCAAATGAAAATGATGCAATGGAATGAAATTATGTGCTCTTCGAGATGAACATTTTGATATGCTATATGCCCAAAACGGAGTTACGGATGCGGAGATATAGCATGATGAACAAGAGCACATGAACTAGGGTTTCGGGCAAAAGTCAACCCAATCCGGATCTAGATCCAGCCGGCACGGATCCCGAGGATTGTTGGAGTTCCTGTTCGCCGGAGTGGACGAGCTCCCCGGAGACGTAGGAGGCCGCCGGAGGAGGGGGAGACGGCCGGGCGGCAGTGGTGATGGCGGTGGAGGCCGGGCGGCGAGGCGTGACTGGGGGCGGCGGCTCGGCTTGGCGGCGGAGCGGACCGGGAGGCGGCGCGGCGGCCGGCGTTGCGGTCCACGGCGGCGCCGGCCGGCGAGGGGAGTGGCGCGGGCGAGGAGAAGGGCGGCGGTGGTGATGGGCTCGCGGGGGCCCGACTTGGGCCTCCCGTGCCGGAGTGGTGGGAGGCGGCGCAGGGGGCCACGTGGCAGCTCCTGAGTGGTGGCGGCTATGTGTCCGGCGGCTGGCGGACGTGTCCGGCTGCGCGGAGAGGAGCGGGGCTAGGGTTAGGGGTGGAATGACCCGAAAATTTTGGGGGAGATGCTATTTTATAGGTAGAGGGAGCTAGGAGAGTCCAAATGAGGTGCGGTTTTCGGCCACGCGATCGTGATCGAACGCTCTAGATGATGGAGAAGGTTTTGGTGGGATTTGGCCCAACTTGGAGGGGTGTTGGGCTGCAACACACACGAGGCCTTTTCGGTCCCTCGGTTAACCGTTGGAGTATCAAACGAAGTCCAAATGGTACGAAACTTGACAGGCGGTCTACCGGTAGTAAACCAAGGCCGCTTGGCAAGTCTCGGTCCAATCCGGAAATGTTTAATCCCCACACACGAAAGGAAGGTAGAAATGACCACCGGAGGAGAACGGAGCGCCGGAATGCAAAACGGACAACGGGGAAAATGCTCGAATGCATGAGATGAACACGTATGCAAATGCAATGCACATGATGACATGATATGAGATGCATGGCAACGACAACAACATGCGGAGACAAAAACCCGAACCCGAGAAAATAAAATAACTTAACGCCGAAAACGGCAAGAGTTGGAGTACAAATTGGGAAAGTCATATCCGTCACCTTGGGGAAGATCCGTCCTCGGATCGAAATCCTCATCACCATGGTAGGGCGAGAGATCTTTGATATTGAAGATGTCGCTCACGGAGTACTTGTCACGAGGAATGTCAATCTTGTAAGCATTGTTGTTGTAGCGTGCAAGCACCTTGAATGGTCCATCCACGCGTGGTCGAAGTTTGGACTTGCGTTCTTGGGGAAAATGGTCCTTGCGAAGGTGTAGCCACACGAGGTCTCCAATGTTGAATATCATAGGGTGCTTGTTGACGTTGAGCTTGGTCGCAAGGTGTTGTACTTGGCGCTCGATGGTGTTTCTTGTATCTTCATGCACCTTCTTGATATGGGTCGCTCTTGCACTTGCGCCAAATTGATTCGCTTTTGGAGTGGTAGAGGTAGAATATCCAATGATGACACAGGGTTGAATCCGTAGACGACCTCGAAAGGGGACTTGCCGGTTGTTGAGTGTCTTGCTCGGTTGTAGGCGAACTCGGCGATGGGTATACACTCCTCCCACTCCTTGATGTTCTTCTTGATGAGTACTCGAAGTAGAGCGAAGAGTGTGTGTTTTGTCACCTTTGTTTGGCCGTCGGTTTGAGGATGGTACGCCATGGAGAAGAGTAGCTTGATTCCGAGCTTGGCGCATAGGGTCTTCCAAAAGTAGCTAAGGAACTTGACATCACGGTCTGAGATGATGGTTTTTGGCACACCATGGATACACAAAATTTCCCTACAAAAAAGATTAGCAACATGTGAAGCATCGTCTATCTTGTGGCAAGGAATAAAATGTGCCATTTTGAGAAACGGTCCACAACGACAAATATGGAATCCTTCCCATTTCGAGTTCTAGGCAAACCAAGTACAAAGTCCATGCTAATGTCTTCCCATGGTTGGTATGGAATTGGTAAAGGCATATAGAGACCATGAGATTGAGCTTTGGACTTAGCTTTGCGACATGTAGAACACCGGTTGGTGAAACGATTAACGTCCCAAAACATCTTTGGCCAAATGTAGCTCTTCGTGAGCGTGGCGAACGTCTTGTCGCGTCCGAAGTGTCCCATTAAGCCTCCTCCATGCGATTCCTGCAAAAGCAAGAAACGAAGAGACGACTCGGGGATGCAAAGTTTGTTAGCTCTCATAAGATAGCCGTCTTTGATGTAATAGCGTTCCCAAGATGTATTCGACAAACACTTGGCATAAGGGGTAGCAAAAGTTGCATCATGCTCATACAAGTCTTTGATATGCTCGAAGCCAATGATATCTAACTCAAGTTGCGTGACAACCATGCATAAGCGGGAAAGACCATCTGCTACTATGTTATCTTTACCCTTGATGTACTTGATGACATAGGGAAAAGACTCAATAAATTCACTCCATTTAGCATGACGCTTGTTCAACTTTGTTTTTCCCTTAAGATACTTGAGAGTCTCATGATCGGTATGAATGATAAACTCATGGGGACGAAGGTAATGTTCCCATTCATGCAAAACACGGACTAAAGCATATAGCTCTTTGTCATAGATGGGATAATTGAGTTGCGCTCCGGAAAGTTTCTCACTAAAGTAAGCTATGGGGCGCTTCTCTTGCGTTAACACACCTCCTATGCCATTACCACTAGCATCGCAATGAATTTCGAAAGGCTTGTCAAAGTTGGGTAAAGCAAGCACGGGAGCATGAGTAAGCAAATTTTTAAGCTCATTGAATGCGGTATCTTGGGATGGACCCCAAACAAAAGGCGCATTCTTCTTGCTCAAAGCATGCAAAGGCGAAGTAATGGTGCTAAAATCCTTCACAAAGCGACGATAGAAACCCGCAAGGCCAAGAAAACTACGCACTTGATGCAAGTTGGTTGGTTGCGGCCAAGTCTTAATAGCATTGATCTTGGACTCATTAACATGAACACCCTTAGAAGAAACAACAAAACCCAAGAAAACGAGCTTATCAACACCAAAAAGGCATTTCTCCATATTAGCATAGAGGCGCTCTTTTCTAAGAGTTTGCAAAACGGTGCAGATATGGTGACATGCTCTTTGATAGATTTGCTAACCACAAGAATGTCATCAAAGTAGACCACAACAAATATACCAATGTAAGGGCGAAAGACATGATTCATAAGGCGCATAAAAGTGCTCGGTGCTTCCGAGAGACCCATAGGCATGACTAACCACTCATACAAACCAAACTTGGTTTTGAAGGCGGTTTTCCATTCATCACCCTCTTGTATGCGGATTTGATAGTAACCACTCTTAAGATCAATTTTGGAAAATATAGTGGCACCGCTAAGCTCATCAAGCATATCATCTAGGCGTGGAATGGGATACCTATAGCGAACGGTGATAGCATTGATAGGTGTCGGTGTCAAAACCGGCGGATCTCGGGTAGGGGGTCCCGAACTGTGTGTCTAGGCCGGATGGTAACAGGAGGCAGGGGACACGATGTTTTACCCAGGTTCGTGCCCTCTTGATGGAGGTAAAACCCTATGTCCTGCTTGATTAATATTGATGATATAGGTAGTACAAGAGTAGATCTACCACGAGATCGGGGAGGCTAAACCCTAGAAGCTAGCCTATGGTATGATTGTATGTTGTGGTTGTTCTCCTACGGACTAAAACCCTTCGGTTTATATAGACACCGGGGAGGGTTAGGGTTACACAAGGTCGGTTACAAAGGAGGAGATATCCATATCTGTATTGCCTAGCTTGCCTTCTACGCCAAGTAGAGTCCCATCCGGACACGAGACGAAGTCTTCAATCTTGTATCTTCATAGTCCAACAGTCCGGCCAAATGATATAGTCCGGATGTCCGGAGACGCCCTAATCCAGGACTCCCTCAGTAGCCCCTGAACTAGGCTTAAATGTAGATGAGTCCGGCGCGCAGTATTGTCTTTGGCATTGCAAGGCGGGTTCCTTCTCCGAATACATCACAGAAGAATTTGAATATGAGGATAGTGTCCGACCCTGCAAATAAGTTCCACATACCACCATAGAGAGAATAATATTTTTGCAAATCCAATTTGTTGACTTGTTTTGGCAGCATGACGTTATGTCATGGCCCGGTGATTATTCAAACCGTTTTTCTTCAACCAGCTCCACACATAACACGAGGCAGTTTCGTGACACGTCTTGTCAAAGCAGAGATCGTGTTCCCCCAATTACGGGATTCTCATTAATGCGGTTGTGGGTAACCCAGCCGTGTCTAGGACTCCTAGATTATAGGCAAGTCCTAAACGGCTACGGAGAGGATGCTTGATATTCACCCTCTTTATAAAGGGACAAGGTTTTTGCTTTTTCCCTCTCGTGCTCAATCGAACCCTTCCCCTGTCTCGAGTTCTAACACCCAAAGCCCAGGTTAGGTGCTCCAGATCTTCAATCATGTCTGGATCCAGCCTTCAAGGCCGATGGATGCCCTCCTCCGTTACGGAAGAGGACATCAAGAAGTTGAGGGAGGCCAGATACCTGACCGTCGAGGTTTCGCATCGGCTGCCTGCTCGAGGGCAGGTCGTCCCTACTCCCGAACCCAACGAGAATGTCGTGTTCGTCTCCCACTTCCTCCGAGGCCTAGGCCTCACTCTGGATCCCTTTGTCAGGGGTTTGATGTTCTATTACGGGCTAGATTTCCACGATCTAGCTCTGGACTCCTTTCTCCACATATCGACATTTATTATCGTGTGTGAGGCCTTCCTCCGCATTACCCCTCACTTCGGCCTGTGGCTCAAGACCTTTGAAGTGAAGCCGAAGATTATCGAGGGGCAACATGCAGCGTGCGGAGGCGCATCAATAGGCAAGATGGCAGGAGCTCCATGGCCGAAAGGTTCCTTTCCAGAGGTGTCCAAATTATGGCAAGGGGAGTGGTTTTACGTCACGGCTCCCAGAAGTGCCAAGTGGGCGGCTGCCCCCGCTTTCCGCTCGGGCCCCCACCACAACTGATGTCATGGATTAGCAGAGGTCTGAGTTGGGGTCCATCCAAGGACGTGCCTATACTGCAAAGCCGCATTCAAGATCTCTTCGAGGGAGATTTTAATTTGATCAAGGTAATACAAGTTATGCTGGTTCGTCAAGCCAGCCTTGTAAACGTCGGCCCCTTCGCTTGTGGGAGTTCAACCCAGAAGGACCGCGTGCCATTCAAAGTTTCCTCGGCCTGACGCACGAGGAGATGTACAAGTCATTCTTCGGACCTCAAATAGAGTGTCCAGATACTACCGAGGACGTGGGCCTAAGCAGTAACCGCGCCGCCGAACAAGTAAGAAATCCTCTAGCCGAACACACTGTCTTTTATTCATCATGAAGTTATTTCTGAGAGTTCGCTCTCTGACCAGGACTGGCTAACAAAGGCGAAGATGATTCGGTGTTTGGCCCCCCTCCCTAAGGGTTTGGAAAATCCGGTATTGGAAAAGATGCTCGAGCTCGCACCTTGCCCGGAGCCTTCGAAGGAAGATACAGGGGGGATAATACGGGCGGACGCAGGCCCCCATCGCTGCCAGTTCCAACCGAGGGAATGAGCGCCTCCATGAAGGAGGATAACCGGGGGAGGAAAAGGACTGCTTCTGAAGATCCGGAAGTCGGGGCCTCCAAACTAGAGAAGAAGTCTCCCACAGAGGGTCCTGCCTCGGGTGGTGCTTTTGCCGCACAAAGTCCACGGGGGGATCAGCCCTCCAACAAGTCGTAAGTGATCCAAAAATACTTTAATAGTGAAGGTATACTATCTTTCTTCTGAGAAAATAACCGCCGCATATATCTTGCAGTTCGGGTCTTAACCCCTCTCAGCTGAGCTCGTCTTTGGGGGATCTTCTTCCGAAGATGATGGAGAGCGAAACGCCTCCCCTGGACTCCTCCGCTCAAGAAGCGGGCGACCCCGAACTGTCGTCACGGAGGGCCTCCCCGGATCCGGCGAGGCCAGAAGATAATCCCATAGACCCCCGAAGTCCCCAGCGTCCGGCTCTCGAGGAGAGCGAACAAAAGAGTCAAGCACTGTCGGGTATGCGGTCAGACGTTCTGAGGGAGCCGTTGGGGCGAGCGGCCATCTCAGAAGAACACCATACGCTGATGGGTACGGTGATGGAAAGAATTTCATCCGTCGAAAGCGGATTACATGAAGCTTTTATGAGTCTACTGACAGGCTTTGAGGTACATGATAGTACCGCACATGTTAGGTGTGCCCTGTGTAGATAGTAGCCCCTGAGACTCTGGTTGTTGACGAGAACGGCAGTGAACAGAGGATTATAGTCCCAGGCAATAACCAGGCTGCCTTTATGTGCAGGCGGTGGAAGCTCCGGTGGCTAGTCGGACTAGTGAGTTTGCCGAATTAAAACGGCAACTCGATGCGGCGGACGCCGACATCGAGCTTGTTAACAAGAGGCTTGACAAGGCACAGGGTAAGTTTTTTATTTTCTGGTGAATGTCACGTAGTAAGAGTAGCATGATGCCAGTATCTTTAATATGTTGTGACTGCAGATGGAGCTGCCACCGTGGAAACCTTGCGGGTAGAACTTGCCCGAGCCAAAGAACAAGTGAGGATTAGTATTGCGGCTGCTTTGAAGGCGGCCGAAGAGTTGAAAGCCGAGAAGGCCGCACACTGCAAGAGCAAAGAGAAGATGGCCAAGATGGCCATAGAATTAAAAGACACTGCCGACCGTTGTCGGCTTCTTGAAGAAGAAAACCGAGCAAAGGCAACGGACCTTGAGAAGGCCACGATGGCGGACAAAGACACCCGCTCTGCTATGAGAGCGAAGAAGGAGGAGCTGCGGGAAGCCGGGGATATTGCGGCTGGGAAGCCCTTCATGCTACGGAGGAAGTTCGGAGATCCACGGTATGCCCCTCTGGATCGGTTGTGGAGTTCGGCAGATGCATATATGGCCTTGGCGGCGAGCGCTGCCGATGCGGCCAAATACTTCCAAGGCCAAGCAGATCGTGGGGTGGATAAGCTGTTCTAGTCACAATTCAATGTTCCAGAGCATCCGCTTCCTTTGACTGATCAGCTAGCCGAATGGGCCGAACTAAATAGGTTGTCCGGACTCGCCATGAGGTTTGTCGTGGATCAGCTATGGCCGGAAAAGCCAAAGCCGAATAGCTATTTTAGCTTAGTGCAGCAGGTCCTTGGTGCGGTGCCGTGCATTGATGCGATGAAGAGGTCGGCGTGCATAGAAGGCTCGTGGATGGCCCTTGCCCGTGTTAAAGCATACTGGGCGGAGATGGACGCTACCACTGTTGCGACGCAGGGTCCGGCCATAGGCCAGGTGCCTGCCGAGCGCTATTTCGAGGAAGTTCTCGAGGGTGCTCGTTTGATAGAGGCCCAGTGCTCGAAGAATATTATGTTTGAGTGATGTGTATTTTCATTGTAAACACAATGTTTTTATGAAATTTTATAAGGCTGTGTTTATACTTTTGCCCGAAAGTAATATGATGCCTCCTGTGCGGCCGTTTATGTATACATGTGTATAACCTGAAAGATTGCAGTCGTCGGCTTCAACCCCCATGCATATAATGCGGAGGTGCTCGCAAAAAACGCGTGTCCACACTTAACCCAACGTCTTGGTCCTATTAAGGAGGTGATAGCGCAGCGAACGAGGCAACCGGACTATAATGCTTTAACACTTTCACTTAGCCATAGGAGTTTGATAGTGGGGCTACTAGATAGCCCCTGGTGGCTCCGCACTCTCCCGATCTCGGGGTGCGTACATGCCTGACCGGGAAACGGCCCTTCCTTGAGGCGGAGGAATTCTAACATCCCTATAGGTCATCGAGTGGTTGAGCTGTCTCACGCTATATCATGACAGTCAGTTTTCAGCTTTCTCTACTGAGGTGCTCGTCCGGATGAACCAGGGCACAATCGCAGTAGTTCTCCTGGTGCTGCCTTAGCCGGTAAAGCGTAACGTAAGGCACCAAAACACAGGAGCTGGGCAAACCCAACATTTGACCAAAGACAATGATTCGGAGCTGATGCATATAAGGCCAAACTCACGACGCCGAACACTCCCTAAGGTATTCGGTCTTTATGGTATAAACCAGGCCTAAATAGTGCCCTTTGTAAGAAGCCCCTTGTGTCCAGGTACGTGCATTATTCTGACGTGGCCACATGCCAAGACGGCAGCATCCTTCTCAATTGTGCTGAGAATTCGGTGGATGTGTATCAACAAGAGACAGTAAAAAAGGTTTACGCAGGGTCTTAATCTAAAAAGAATCCTTGGAGCGGGTCCCTGCTGCACGTCTGCGCATGTGCCTCCGTTGTGCCATATCCTGGCGGGTGTGGCACGATGATCATCTGTAAAAGAGAGGAACTTAGGTGAAAAAGTTGTCGTGCAAAAAGATAGTTTTTAAAGAAACCGTGTATAATTCAAGATGAGTAAAAATTGCCACTTGTCTGCGCGTTGATCCCCTTGTATTTGTAATAGGGGTGTGACCATCGATCCGGTATGAATTACATATAGCTGCGCCGGACTCGTCTAACCATATCCGAGGTCTTGACGACCTGTTAAATGCTTTAGTTGGTGAGGCCATTTTTAGTGTGCAGCTGCCAAGGCAGCCACACTCTCTTCGGCGCGCAAAGATCGCTCAATACTTCCATTCACTATAATGATGCCACGTGGACCGGGCATCTTGAGCGTGAGGGAAGCGTAATGCGGTATTGCATTAAAGCGAGTGAAAGCTTCGCGTCCAAGTAGTGCTTGATAGCCACTTTGGAACGGAGCAATGTGGAAGGTTAAATGTTCGCTACGGAAGTTATTGGGGAAGCCGAATATAACCTTCAGTAGCAGGGAGCCCGTACAATGAGCCCCTGGGCCTGGCGTTACTCCTTTAAAGGTAGTATTGCTATGGCAAATTTTCGTTGGGTCTATCCCCATTTCGCGGATTGTGTCCTGGTATATCAGGTTTAGACTGCTGCCACCGTCCATCAGGACTCGTGTGAAGTGGTATCCGTCAATTATTGGGTCTAATACCAGGGCGGCCCATCCTTCACGCCGGATACTTGCTGAGTAATCACGATGGTCGAAAGTGATCAGTTGAGACGACCAGTGGCAGGACTCCGCGGTGATAGGCCCTTGGGCATAATTTTCTGGGAGTGGCATTTTGTTTCTCCCCTTGATCACGTGTAACACATTTACTGTTTTCACTTCTGGTGGAAATTTCTTTTGTTCCCCAGTGTCTTGCTTGAGAGGCTCATCCTTGTCTTCACTTGGTGTATCCTCCCCCTTGTGTACGGTGTTAAGCTTGCCGGACTCCTTGAAGACCCAACATTCTCTGTGGGTATGATTAGCGGGTTTACCAGGGGTGCTATGGATCTGACATATTTGGTCCAGAATTTTGTTTAGGCTGGACAGTTCGTCTCTGGCGCCTTTAGAGGGCGGCTTTTGCTGACCTGGCCGAGAGCTTTTGAATCCCGCATTTGCTACCGTGCTCTTCATGCTGGCGTTTGTTATTGTTGTTGCACCGTGATTTCCCGTTTCCATCTCTAACTTCGGATGTACTAGGGTCGCTGGTGCTGCATCTGGCTAGCCAGCTATCCTCACCCGCGCAAAAGCGGGTCATGAGGCTTGTTAATGCTGCCATTGTTCTCGGCTTTTCTTGGCCGAGGTGTCTGGCGAGCCATTCATCACGGACGCTATGCTTAAAGGCTGCCAAGGCTTCGGCGTCAGGACAGTCAACAATTTGGTTCTTTTTAGTAAGAAACATGTTCCAAAGCTTTCGGGCTGACTCTCCGGGCTGTTGAGTTATATGACTCAAATCATCCGCGTCCGGGGGTCGGACATAAGTCCCTTGAAAATTTGCCCGAAAGGCGTCTTCGAGCTCTTCCTAGCTTCCAATGGAGCTTTCGGGGAGGCTCTTAAGACGGTGCCGAGCTGGCCCTTTGAGTTTAAGGGGTAAATACGTAATGGTGTGGAGATCATCTCCCCGAGCCATATGGATATGGAGGATATAGTCCTCAATCCAGACCCCCGGGTCTGTTGTTCCGTCATATGCCTCTATGTTTATGGGTTTGAATCCCTCTGGAAATTCATGGTCCAGCACCTCATTGGTGAAACATAGGGGGTGTGTGGCACCCCTATATCTGGGTGTACCGCGTTGTTCGTATGTTTGTTGTGTTGCATCGTATGCTGGAGCACGCTTGCATGGTACATAGATGGATCTGGTTTCGCCGTCCTTTTGATGCGAGCCCTCGCGTAGACCGCGTATTGGCTTATGTGCGGCGTTCTTAACGATTTATGTTGGCCGTGAGGTCGTCTACCCGGCCAAATGGCTATTTTAATTTTTTGTTGTGGGGGGTCTAGGGCCTCCTCATCGAATTCAGGTAGCAACTTCCGCTTTGGGTAGCTCTTGGTGGGGCGATTGCCGTCGTACTTCACTGCTGTGTTGAGTACTTTACTCCATCTGATTTGGAGTGTGTCTTGCGCAGCCTTGAGCCTTTGCTTCTGCTTTTTTAGACTCCTTGCGGTGGCAACGAGCCTTTGATGGGCATTCTGTTGCTCCGGGTGTCTGTCCGGTGTGATGTCGTCTGGACTATTATCTTTGACAGAGTCGGGTTGTTCGGTTTGATTCTCCGTGTTGCCGTGGTCCGGCAATGGCTTGCCCTGCTCCAGCACTGGGTCTGTATGATCGTTGTTTCTACCGAGGCGGGATTTGGGGTGGTGCTTATGCCGCCGCTTTGACTGCTTCTCGAGGGGACAAACCTTCGTAGCGTTCTACCGTTCCTCGTCGTCATCTTCTTTTGGTGTGTCCACCATGTATACGTCATATGATGAGGTGGCTTTCCAGTGACCTATAGGCGCTGGTTCATGTTCGTTTCCTACATCGTCGTCCATACCGTTGATCTTTTCGGAGGCGAAGTCGAGCATGTCGGTTAAATCATCGACAGTGGCTACGAAGTGGGTGGTGGGTGGGCGTCGAATTTCTTTGTCGTCCGCATCCCAATCTTGCTGGCCATATTCCGGCCAGGGCTCTCCTAACAAAGAGAGAGACCTTAGTGAATTTAGAATGTCCCGAGGGGCGAGTGCTGAGAGATGTCCGCGACAGTGAATTCCATGATCGGTGCCCAATCAGATTTGATTGGCAGGGGCGCAGGCGGTTCGGAGTCCGGGAAAGAGTCCGGCACCTTGGAGTCACGGGCTGCGCAGAGGGTTAGGCTGGTGTTCGGCTCGATCGCCGTTGAGACTGCAATCCCTGAGGCGGTGTCTAACCATCCCTCCTCGATTGGCGTAGTTGGCTCCGAGCTAAAGGTTGGAGCTGATGCGGGCGCGGCCTCTGGGGTACTGTTCGGCGGTAGAGCTAGGCCATACCCATCGCGACAGTGTGGCACGCCCGGCTGTGGCTCGAATCCGTCGAAGATCAAGTCTCCGCGGATGTCGGCCGTGTAATTCAAACTTCCAAACCTGACCTGATGGCCAGGGGCGTAGCTTTCAATCTGCTCCAGATGGCCAAACGAATTAGCCCGCAGTGTAAAGCCGCCGAATCCGAAGATCTGTCCGGGGAGAAAAGTCTCATCCTGGACCGCATCGCTATCGATGATAGTAAGAGCCATCAAGCCTAACGGCAACGACACAGAGGAACTCTCAATGAAAGCACCAATGTCGGTGTCAAAACCGGCGGATCTCGGGTAGGGGGTCCCGAATTGTGCGTCTAGGCCGGATGGTAACAGGAGGCAGGGGACACGATGTTTTACACAGGTTCGGGCCCTCTTGATGGAGGTAAAACCCTATGTCCTGCTTGATTAATATTGATGATATGGGTAGTACAAGAGTAGATCTACCACGAGATCGAGGAGGCTAAACCCTAGAAGCTAGCCTATGGTATGATTGTATGTTGTGGTTGTTCTCCTACGGACTAAAACCCTTCGGTTTATATAGACACCGGGGAACGTTAGGGTTACACAAGGTCGGTTACAAAGGAGGAGATATCCATATCCATATTGCCTAGCTTGCCTTCTATGCCAAGTAGAGTCCCATCCGGACACGAGACGAAGTCTTCAATCTTGTATCTTCATAGTCCAACAGTCCGGCCAAAGGATATACTCCGGCTGTCCGGAGACCCCCTAATCCAGGACTCCCTCAATAGGTCTACAATCGGAGCACATGCGAAAACTACCATCACGTTTTGGCACAAGAATGACCGGAACGGCACAAGAGCTCAAACTTTCGCGCACATGTCCATGGTCTATGAGATTCTTTACTTGCCTTTGTATTTCTTTTGTTTCGTCAGGGTTGACATGGTATGGAGCTTTGTTCGGAAGAGGTGCTCCGGGGATGAGGTCGATTCGGTGCTCAATGCCTCGTAGAGGAGGTAGACCCGGAGGTAGCTCATCGGGAAAACATCTTGAAATTCCTGCAAAAGAGTAGACAACACTAGAGGAAGAGTGTGAGAAGTGTTAGTTTGTGATGCATTGTCCTTGCACACGAGGACGTAGTGTAGGACACTAGATGGGTTCTCACACACTTCTCTCATCTCACGTTTGGTGGCAAATAGAACTAGGTTCTTGTTTTTGCTCATCATGGAGGCACTCGATTTTGGCTTGTGGCACTCACTCTCTTTTTGGTGGCTCGCTCTGTCACTATGATCTCCACGATGGGTGGCTTGCTTGTCGGCGATCACTTGACTTGGCGACATTGGATGGAGGACGTACTCCTTGCCCTTCATCTTGAAGATGTAGTGGTTCGTTCGGCCGTTGTGTACGACTCCTCTATCAAATTGCCATGGTCGTCCAAGCAGAAGATGACAAACGGTCATTGGAACGACGTCGCACTCCAAGGTGTCTCCGTACGCACCAATCTTGAAGGAGACTTGTACTCGGTGCTCGACTTGGATAGTGCCGGAGACACTAAGCCATTGCACTTTGTATGGATGTGGATGCTTTGTCTTGGGAAATTGGAGCTTGGTGCAAAGTTCTTCACTTGCGAGATTATGACAACTCCCTCCATCGATGATGACCTTGACGGATCGTCCATTGATGCCGGCCTTGGTGTGGAATATGTGGCATCGTTGGTCTTCTTCTTGGTGATGTTGGAGAGTCAAGACTTTGGAGACAACAAGTGCGGGGCTTGAGTCTTCATCGCAAAAGACTTGTTCTTCTTCATTGTTCACTTGGCGATGCATGGCGACTTGCTCAAGGGCTTCCATTTCGCCTTCACTCATGGAGTCATAAGTGCCATCGTCGTTGAAGACCATGGTTCGCTTGTTGGTGCACTCGTAGGACTTGTGGCCTCGGCCTCCGCAAGTGAAACACTTGAAGGAACTCGTCTTAACGGTCTCATCGGATGGGGTTGGTGATGATGAAGCTCTCGGCTTGAAGTTGCTCGTAGGAGGATGTCTTGTAGTTGACGAAGCTTTCTTGGAAGTCGACTTGTCGATGTTGGAAGTAGAAGGTCTTGTAGTTAGTGTTGGAGTCGTTGAAGCTTGGGTATTGGAGAAGCCGTAGGACTTGGATGAGAACTTTGCATACTGGAAATCATCTTGCACTTGGCATTCCGCTTTGGTAGCTTGGTGCACTAGCTCGATGAGATCTGAGTATGGTCGGAAGTCGGCGATCTTCTTGATAGGGTGATTGAGTCCGTTCAAGAAACGTGCCATTGTTTGCTCATCATCTTCTGTGACATTGGCTCTTATCATTGCAATCTCCATCTCCTTGTAGTATTCTTCAATGCTCTTTGTTCCTTGCTTGAGTTGTTGGAGTTTCTTGAAGAGGTCGCGGTTGTAGTAGGTAGGTACGAAGCATGCTCTCATGACATCCTTCATTTGCGCCCAAGTAGTGATGGGTGGTTCACCTCTTGCCTCTCGGCGCTCTATGATTTGTTCCCACCAAATGAGGACATAATCTTGGAACTCAAGGGATGACATCGCGATCTTCTTCTCTTCTTCAAAATTGTGCAAATGGAAGATCTTGTCAACCTTCAATGCCCATGAAAGGTACTCTTCGGGATCGTTGCTTCCGTTGAACTTGGGCATGGTGAACTTGAGTTTGCCATAATGTTGCTCTTCATTGTGTTGGGGTCAGGGATGATGATGCCCCTGTTGTTGATGCTTGTGAAACTCGTGGTGCTCTTGGCGCGGAGGGTTGTTATCGTCATGTTGTTCTTGTCGTGGAGGATCTCCAATGTCTTCATGCTCTTGATTGACTTGTTGTTCTTGGCGAGCTTGTGGAGGAGCTTGTCGAGCTCGAGGTGGAACTTGCCGATGCACGCGAGCTTGAAATCTTCGTTCTTGAATTTCTTCGCAAAATGCTTCCTCTTGTTCACGGGCTTGTCGGCTTCGGTCGGCAACGGCTCGACTCGAATCACGTAGAGCTTGTTGCGCCACAAGTGCTTGAGCGTCACGGAGTTATTGTTCTTGACGTTGTGCCTCGGCATCTTGAGCATTTTGGTGTAGACGCGCTCGCTCTTCCTCTTCATGTTGGCGTTGTCGTTGCCATTCTCGTGCTAGCGCAAAGGCCTCTTGAGTTTGACGTTGTCGGCGCTCTTGAGAGTCGGTGTCTCGTAGGGGATTGAGGCTTGCTTGACGGTCGGTGCGCGCGGCTCGACGAAGAGTATTTGATGTCGGTGTACTTGAGCCGGAGAGGGTGAAGTCAGAGTGGCGGCTTGAACGGCTCCTTCTTGAAGTGGAAGACGAGCGGTTGAGCAACAAAGCACGAATTTCGTCCATCCTTGCATCATTCTCTTTCTTGTGATCGTCGAGCTTGTGGTCGAAGTAGTCCCTTGTACGTTGCTCGGAAAGTCACAAGTCGGCGGCAAGGTTGTCGATGCGTTCACTCATAGCTCGTTGCTCTTGATGCAAAGCACGTTGTGCACCAAAGAGGTGACTCTTGGTGACGAAGGAGTTCATGTCGTCGTCTTGCTCCATGAAGAGTGGGTTGGTAGAAGTACTTGGCCTATCCATCATTCCAAGACAAATGTGAGTGGCAGAAAGAGAAGAACGAGTACCAAATGTACCTTGACCGAAGTTGAAAGTGGAACGAGTACCAAATTTTTTTGGCTATTTTTGGTGGGGAATTTTTGAATTTGGACGAAAAACAACAAAACAAGGCTAGAAACACAACGGGGAGGCTCCAAAATCATGATCAACGTGGCTCTGATACCAAGATGATGTAGGGTACATAGACCCCTAATCTCCCGATCTTTCACGAAAGGAGCGGATCCCGCGAAGAACACGAGGAACACAAAGAGGGAAACAAGGGAAAACAAGGGAAATCACAAGGGGAAACACAAGAGGAACACTCAAACTAACAAGAACAAGTCACACATGTGCTAGATCCTCGGATACATAGAACGATACATGGTCCACGGACAACTAGGGACGATACAAAAGGGTAATCGGTTCTTCTCCGTGAGGAGGTCTTGATGTTCTTCCCTAAAGAGGGGTCTTGAATCCGCTTGGGGGATCTTCTCCGGTGGACCCCCGAATCTCCGAGGAGAAGGTAACCAAGTGGATGAGCAAAGCTCTCTCACAAATATGAGCTAAACATTTGCTAACCCTAGAAAGTTGTACGGGATAGAGTATATATAGTCTAGGGGGGAGAAGGGATACACGGGCCTCGGCCCTTTACTATGCGCAGACAGGGAGGCCGGATGTCCGGGCGTCGGACCGGATGTCCGGGCGTTCACGGAGGGCCGGATGTCCGGGCTGGTGAAGCTGGCCATGTTGCTCTCGGGTTCGGGGGTGTCCGGATTTCCGGGCAGGAGGCCGGATATCCGGGACCTCAGGAAGGGCTGGATGTCCGGGCTTGCCGGGCCGGATGTCTGGGGCCTGTAGGCACTTGGTGGTGGAGCAGCTGTAGAGGAAGGTGCTCCTGGGGCCAGATGTCCGGGGCCTTGGCCGGATGTCCGGGGCCTGGGAGATGCTCTTGTCTCCTTCCGTTGGTTCTCCTCATCCGTGGACTTGGGGACTTGTACATCTTCATGCGCATCTTCGGGAGGACCCTCTTGGTACCTAATCATGCACAACATCTCGGACTTAGGTAGTAGCCATGTCTCATGCATAGAAAGTGGAAAGTTCGGAGAGGAGTGAGTTCACCTTATCTTCGATAGCCTTGGCTCGGGCTCATGTCATTGGTCCAAGTGGTGCCGTTGGAGGTGTGGGTGCGTCCATGGGGATGATCTTGGGATGCTCCACATCACTGGCAAACGTTGTTGTAGCAGACAGTCGAAAAATCATTGTGCTAAAGCCCCATAGGACCAGCGCACCAGAGCAACAAGCATCGCCGATGAAGAAAGTTGTATAGAAGGATAAACCTATAAACACCCAAACAAATATAAACAAAGACCAGATCCAAATAGATACACCGAAGACCAGCACAGACTGAATCTCCCGAGATCCGACGAAGATACACCTCCACACACCCTCCAACGATACTAAACGCACCATCCGTATGGGATGGAACATGGGAGCATTATCCCTATTGAAGGGCATCGCCGCCGTCACACAACCCCAACCAAGACACTCAACCTAACAAGAACAGGAACGGGGTCCCTTGCAACGCCGAGGGGCCGATGTCTACACCTCCATGGCCCAAAGGCCATCGAAGATGGGGCAGACTGATAGCGGCGCTGACAGGAGGGGGAGATGGGGCAGACCGGAAACGGCGCCAATGGGAAGGGGAGGAAAGCATGGGATCTTTTCTTGTGGATGAGGAAAGAGGAAAATCTTTACACTCTACTATTGATAGGTCTCTTCGTTAATGAAGTGCCCTCAAACTGTAAGAGCATCTCTGGTAGATCGTTTATAGTACAAGTATACTAAATGTTACCCCACGTGTTGTTACTGGAGTCAATCAATATGAATATTTTGATATATAAAATATTAAGTAAAATAAAAATGTTGTATATTATATTTAATTATTGTATAGTTAAAAAATATTTATTAAAAATAAATTGCATAATACTCCAACTAGTAGTAAAATTAGCAAATCCATGAAAGACGGTGTTTTAAATGAAAAATATCACACATTTAGGATAGTTTTTTTGAAACTGACGCCAGAAGAGGAAAGATTCCCCACCTGAATATACTAAAAAATGTTTTACAAGAGTCAAGACGGACGAGCCAACAAGAAATCATGCCACATACTAGCATGTTCCATGTTCCTTTAGGCTGGCCTGCCCCATGGGTGTGACTAGAGGGTGAGGTGAGAGATAGCATTAGAGATTACAACATTAGGGGGTGAATAAGTTGGGTGACCTGTGATGCGGGAGCACGAGCACATGGCAGACAATCAAGGCGGCAGACGTGCGTGCAGAGATTAGAGCATCTCCATCCGTGCCCCCAACAGGCCCTCCCTAAGTGTTTTTGCCATGCCGGCGCCCAATAATCGGCCCAGTCACGCCCCAGTAGCCCGTTTTTCGACGGCTTGGGCCAAAACTGGCGCCAGCGGACCCGAGCCGAACCCGGTGCACTCGGAGCGCCTGGGGACACTGGCACAAACGAAAAGGGGCGTGGGGCCGCTCTGGCGGCGAGTCGAGAGCCTCTTCTCGCTGTTTCTTCTCGCCCTCGCCCCCCACTTCCCTCTCATTCTCTCCTTTCCTCCCTCCAATCTCCCTCCCGCTCGCCACCCCACGTCCGCCATGCCACTGAAGAAGTATGTGATCCCCCGCGCCGCGACAACTGCGTCCGCCGCCATCGCCCAGCCGAAGCAGAGGAAGATGAGGGCGCCGCTATCCAAGCCACCAGGCATGTCAAACACCGACTGGAGGGTGGAAGTTCAGTGACGGGAGGCTGTCACCGCCAACCGGCGGAACAGGGCCATCGCCAAGAAGGCCCGGGACAACGCGGCGCATGCGGCTGTGGCAGATTAAGCCGAGACCGAGGCAGCTCGCGTGGGGATGATGAATCCACCCGGTGGCCACACCCAGTACGCGCCCTGGAGTCAGCAAAGCGTCGGCTCTCCGGTCCAGTAGAGCTTCGGGGAAGAGCTTCGTCAGCACAACGGCGTGATGATGGTGTTGATGAAGTTACTGACGCAGGGCTTCGCCTAAGCACTGCTACGATATGACCAAGGTGGATTATGGTGGAGGGGGGCACCGCACACGGCTAAGAGGGAATCAATGATCAACTTGTGTGTCTATGGGGTGCCCCCTGGCCACGTATATAAATGAGTGGAGGAGGGGGAGAGGGCTGGCTCCTATGGCACGGCCTGGAGGAGCCCTACTCCCACCAGGAGTAGGATCCCCCCCTTCCCTAGTTGGACTAGGAGAGAAGGAAGGGGGAGAGAGGGAGGGAGGAAAGGGGGGCGCCGCCCCCCTCCTAGTCCAATTCAGACCAAAAGGGGAGGGGGCGCACGGCCTGCCCTGGCCTCCTCTCTCTTGCTCTCTCTCTCTCCACTATGGCCCATTAAGGCCCATACAATTACCGGGGGTTCCGGTAACCTCCGGGTACTCCGGCAAAATCTCGATTTCACCCGGAACCATTCCGATGTCCAAATATAGGCTTCCAATATATCAATCTTTACGTCTCAACCATTTTGAGACTCCTCGTCATGTCCGTGATCATATCCGGGACTCCGAACTACCTTCGGTACATCAAAACAGAAAAACTCATAATACTGATCGTCATAGAACTTTAAGCATGCGGACCCTACGGGTTCGAGAACTATGTAGACATGAACGAGACGCGTCTTCGGTCAGAAACCAATAGCGAAACCTGGATGCTCATATTGGTTCCTACATATTCTACAAAGATCTTTATCGGTCAAACCGCATAACAACATACGTTGTTCCCTTTGTCATCGGTATGTTACTTGCCCGAGATTCGATCGTCGGTATCTCAATACCTAGCTCAATCTCGTTACCGGCAAGTCTCTTTACTCGTTCTGTAATGCATGATCCGGCTTATAGTGATGTGCATTACCGAGAGGGCCCAGAGATACCTCTCCGACAATCGGAGTGACAAATCCTAATCTTGATATATGCCAACTCAACAAGTACCATCGGAGACACCTGTAGAGCACCTTTATAATCACCCAGTTACGTTGTGACGTTTGGTAGCACACAAAGTGTTCCTTCGGTAATCGAGAGTTGCATAATCTCATAGTCATAGGAACATGTATAAGTTATGAAGAAAGCAATAGCAGTAAACTAAAACGATCAAGTGCTAAGCTAACGGAATGGGTCAAGTCAATCCCATCATTCTCCTAATGATGTGATCCCGTTTATCAAATGACAACGCATGTCTATGGTTAGGAAACTTGACCATCTTTGATCAACGAGCTAGTCAAGTAGAGGCATACTAGTGACACTCTGTTTGTCTATGTATTCACACATGTATTATATTTCTGGTTAATTCAATTCTAGCATGAATAATAAACATTTATCATGAAATAAGCAAATAAATAATAACTTTATTATTGCCTCTAGGGCATATTTCCTTCAATCTCCCACTTGCACTAGAGTCAATAAACTAGATTACACAGTAATGATTCTAACACCCATGGAGCCTTGGTGTTGATCATGTTTTGCTCATGAGAGAGGCTTAGTCAATGGGTCTGCAACATTCAAATCCGTATGTATCTTGCAAATCTCTATGTCTCCCACCTAGACTTGATCACGGATGGAATTGAAGCGTCTCTTGATATGTTTGGTTCTCTTGTGAAATCTGGATTCATTTGCCAAGGCAATTGCACCAGTATTGTCACAAAAGATTTTCATTGGACCCGATGCACTAGGTATGACACCTAGATCGGATATGAACTCCTTCATCCAGACTCCTTAATTTGTTGCTTCCGAAGCGGCTATGTACTCCGCTTCACACGTAGATCCCGCCACGACGCTTTGTTTAGAACTGCTCCAACTGATAGCTCCACCGTTGAATATAAACACGTATCCGGTTTGCGATTTAGAATCGTACGAATCAGTGCCAAAGCTTGCATCGACGTAGCCATTTACAACGAGCTCTTTGTCACCTCCATAAACGAGAAACATATCCTTAGTCCTTTTCAGGTACTTCAGGATGTTCTTGACCGTTGTCCAGTGATCCACTCCTGGATTACTTTGGTACCTCCCTGCTAAACTAATAGCAAGGCACACATCAGGTATGGTACACAACATTGCATACATGATAGAGCCTATGGCTGAAGCATAGGGAACACTTTTCATTTTCTCTCTATCTTCTGCATTGGTCGGGCATTGAGTCTTACTCAACTTCACACCTTGTAACACAGGCAAGAACCCTTTCTTTGCTTGATCCATTTTGAACTTCTTCAAAACCTTTATCAAGGTATGTGCTTTGTGGAAGTCCAATTAAGCGTCTTGATCTATCTCTATAGATCTTGATGCCCAATATATAAGCAGCTTCACCGAGGTCTTTCATTGAAAAACTCTTATTCAAGTATCCTTTTATGCTATCTAGAAATTCTATATCATTTCCAATCAACAATTTGTCATCCACATATAATATTAGGAATGCTATAGAGCTCCCACTCATTTTCTTGTAAATGCAGGCTTCTCCAAAAGTCTGTATAAAACCATATGCTTTGATCACACTATCAAAACGTTTATTCCAACTCTGAGAGGCTTTCACCAGTCCATAAATGGATCGCTGGAGCTTGCATACTTTGTTAGCACCTTTTGGATCGACAAAACCTTCTGGTTGCATCATATACAACTCTTCTTCTAGAAATCCATTCAGGAATGCAGTTTTGACATCCATTTGGCAAATTTCATAATCATAAAATGCGGCAATTGCTAACATGATTCGGACAGACTTAAGCATCGCTACGGGTGAGAAAGTCTCATCATAGTCAACCCCTTGAACTTGTCGAAAACCTTTTGCAACAAGTCGAGCTTTGTAGACAGTAACATTACCATCAGCGTCATTCTTCTTCTTGAAGATCCATTTATTCTCGATGGCTTGCCGATCATCGGGCAAGTCAACCAAAGTCCACACTTTGTTCTCATACATGGATCCCATCTCAGATTTCATGGCATCAAGCCATTTTGCAGAATCTAGGCTCATCATCGCTTCCTCATAGTTCATAGGTTCGTCATGGTTACCGTACCACTCTGGTGCGGATCTTACTCTGGTTGACCTACGAGGTTTGGTAGTAACTTGATCTAAAGTTACATGATCATTAGCTTCCTCACTAATTGGTGTAGGAGTCACAGGAACAGATTTCTGTGATGAACTACTTTCCAATAAGGGAGCAGGTACAACTACCTCATCAAGTTTTACTTTCCTCCCACTCACTTCTTTCGAGAGAAACTCCTTCTATAGAAAGGATCCATTCTTAGCAACGAATGTCTTGCCTTTGGATCTATGATAGAAGGTGTACCCAACAGTCTCCTTTGGGTATCCCATGAAGACACATTTCTCCAATTTGTTTTCGAGCTTATTAGTTTGAAGTTTTTTCACATAAGCATCGCAACCCCAAACTTTAAGAAATGACAACTTTGGTTTCTTGCCAAACCATAGTTCATAAGGCATCATCTCAACAGATTTAGATGGTCCCCTATTTAACGTGAATGCCGTTGTCTCTAAAGCATAACCCCGAAATGATAGCGGTAAATCGGTAAGAGACATCATAGATCGCACCATATCCATTAAAGTACAATTACCATGTTCGGACACACCATTACATTGTGGTGTTCCGGGTGGCGTGAGTTGTGAAACTATTCTGCATTGTTTCAAATGAATACCAAACTCGTAACTCAAATATTCTCCTCCACGATCATATCATAGAAACTTTATTTTCTTGTTACGATGATTCTCCACTTCACTCTGAAATTCTTTGAACTTTTCAAATGTTTCAGATTTATGTTTCATTAAGTAGATATACCCATATCTGCTCAAATCATCTGTGAAGGTGAGAAAATAACGATATCCGTCGCGAGCCTCAATATTCATCAGACCACATACATCACTATGTATGATTTCCAACAAATCTGTTGCTCGCTCCATTGTTCTAGAGAACGGCGTTTTAGTCATCTTGCCCATGAGGCATGGTTCGTGATACGTCTCCAACGTATCTGTAATTTTTTATTGCTCCATGCTATATTATCTATTGTTTTGGACATTATTGGGCTTTATTATCCACTTTTATATTATTTTTGGGACTAACCTATTAACTGGAGGCCCAACCCAGAATTGCTGTTTTTTTGCCTGTTTTAGGGTTTCGAAGAAAAGGAATATCAAACGGAATCCAAACGGAATGAAACCTTCGGGAACGTGATTTTCTCAACGAACAAGACCCAGGAGACTTGGACCATAAGTCAAGACACAAAAGAGGAGGCCATG